>NC_060171.1:31700020-31722227 GCF_021292245.1 Micropterus dolomieu | reverse complement strand
ATCAACAGGTAGCCCTTTTACAGGCAATGGAGGAGGCATGTGGAGATACTGACCAGGCATCATGTCAGGCCTGGATACGGCATTCAAGGAGATATTTTCCCCGGTGCCTTGGACTGGAGGATATCGCATGCGATGTGGACGAAATTTTGTGGCCGGACCCAGAAAGACAACATGATGTAGGCTGATTTTTTTTTTTTGTTTTGTTTTTTTTGTGAAATTACTATTTTGTGTTCTGACTTTGTCTTGGTTTTGATGAGTGTGAATAAACACCAATACTTGAAGTTTGGATCCTTGTATGTTTACATGACACTATGACAAAAGTATGACCTCAAATTGACATCTGTACACAGAGAAAGCAAAAGCCAGATGTGTTTTGTATTCATACCATCAGTGTGTAGTTGGCACATTGCGTGCTTAGTAGATGATGGCTTGTGTTTACTGTTTGATACGAAAACACCATTTTTACGAAGGTGTGAAGAGTTAATCTAGCTGTGTTCGCTTTTGCAAGAGAACTACAATGTTTTGATAATTGGGTGAAAGGTTTTCTTATTTGTGTGTAGAGTTTTGCAAAAATAGCCAATAGTTACAAAAAATGTGCTTAAGCAATCAGAAAAAACTGTAATATAAAATTAGAGCAGAGGCTGGCGGGAGTTTAAGTTAGTTGAGTTTTAGCGGCATGTCAGAGTGTCCCGAAGAAAGACACTGGGCCAGAGCCATTGTTAAGATTATTGGTTTCACCTGTACTTTGTCAGACGTCTACTGTTAAAATGGCCACTTTTGACATAATGGTGACATTCATGGATGTATTAAGAGAGCTGGATACAGTGCAGTGAGCTAGTCCTGCTCCCAGTTTGCCCAAGTGGCCGACCACAGTATTTCAACTTTAAAATCACCTGCAGCCCAAAAAGCATTTTTCCCATAGACCGCCATTATAAAAGACATGTCTGTAAATGTTGACGGTTTTAGAGTCCTGTATCCAGGTTTCCTATTAATACATCCATGGTGGCACTACATATAAAGTCAGGGAATTAAGGGTCATTACAATTCATCCTAATCTGGCGAACCATAAATATCTACCACCAAATTTCCATCCAGTAGTTTAGAGATTTCACTTTGGAATGAAGTTTTGGACTAAGAGATCGCCACTGCTATCCCTACACCTACGCGGCTAGCATGGCTAAAACCAAAAATATATCTCTACCATACCCTGTCTCATGTGTGGCTGAAAGTATGAAATGCAATACATTATTTGGCTTTGCTGCTGACAAACGTGCAACGTTTAAATCCAGGCATTCAATTTATACTTCATTTCATTGACAAGATGACACTTTCATAATTCTGTGATAAAATATTTCTGTAAACAAAACAGATTTTCACGTAAAAATATATTACCATTGATAATAATTTGAAATGTTAACTTTATACAGTATATGCACAGTATATTAGATTCTTATCCAACAGCAATGGTACCCTATGGGACTTAAGCAGATTTTTTTACACTCACACACCGGTTGTGTTGACCTGTTCCTCGAGGCTTCGTTCAGAGCCGTGGAACTCCAGGAACAGAGTCGGGGTCACGGGGTAGGACAGAGAGCTGAACCTGTTGCACGCATCAATCATCACATCATCCAGAAACTCTGGATAACACATATTTCCACAGAGTCAGAAAACAAACACAGAGAAGAAAGACAAAATGTCAGTGTGATGTATCCAAACAGGCCATTCTTCTGACTTCTGTCAACTTTTACTTAAGGGTCAAATCCAACTGCCAGTATCTGAACTAATTTTTTGATCCAATTCTCACTCTTGTATTCTTTTATCCTTCCACTGCAGGTACCAATGTTTACTAAGAGGTCAATAAAAGTTCCATTGCTTCCTTGTTTTGTCTCTAAGCTAAGTTTTCCCAAACCCCATTTTTCCTATATCTCCTGGTGGCTCTTTTAGATTTCATTAAGACTTATGATGTCCGCGTCTAGGCGGGGTGATTACATTAACATGGCTAACACTTCACACACATTTAGATCCCCTCCAGTACAGTGCTTATATGTGGGCCAAACTAGTCAGAATGGCCTGGAGATACCCCTACAATTCATCCATATTTAATTTCATCTTCAGTCTTGACCACATACTGTGAAGAAAGAGGCAGATTATCAAAGACATGATCTGAAGAGATGTCTTCCTCTTTGAGCATGTTAGGCGCTCAAAAGTTTGATTTCATTGTTAAAATTCTCTTTGTACATCTCAGAAACAGGAAACTTTGTCCAAATCAGCTGCAAAAGATTCTCTCTCAATCTCTTTGTGGCAAACAGCGCTGTCTTTAGCACAGTCAAAATATGGATCGATCAAATCCAAGTTAATCCTAATGAGTTTTTATTTCACTGCACCATCCCTTTATGTGTCGAGCAGATTGGTGTCTCTTAAATCTGGTCTTGCTGTGCTTGAGGTGATGCACCTGTTTAGAACAGTCATAGATTGTGGACTTTCGAAGTACTGTAAGTAACAACAAGAGCTATTTTTCCACGTGTCCATCTTAAATATGCTTAAGGAGGAAGCCATCAAATCACATCTCATCATTGACCGATCACATATTTACACGGTGTGATAAAAAATTCCTTCTAGGTTTTAAAAAAACGTTGGTTTTGACACAAGACGTCAGTCACAGTAAATTAATTGCAACAGACTTCTTGAGCCTTGTTCAGACTGGAACCAGATGGGGCCTGGGGTTGGGGGTGTGTAATGATTGACTACTGAAGCCCCATTCCTACTAGACCATTGTAGCATGCTTTAGCCATGCCCTGATGTGCTGTGCTGTGATCCATTTTATCTCACTGCACTCATCCAGCGGGGGATAACCAGCATTATTTTACTGTATGGAAGGGCTAGTCCATGATGCCTTTCACCCTCAGCCAAGTTGTGTCATCGCTGTTAACTGATTGGCTCAACATGTGTGCTCATGCAGGTGACTACAGAAAGAAAAAAGTGACTAAGTTATGCCCAGCTTCTATGTTCCTGTCCTTACTTTTGTCTAACATACACCAGTCACAGGGTCTGTAGGCAATTTATACAAACATCTGAAAAATGCCAACACACAGTTCACTTATGTGACACTAGGTTTCCATCCAAATGGAAACTGCATTTTCAGAAGATCTCCTAAATAAAGTAGTAATAAATGCAAATTAAGAGTTTCCATCCACTGTGTTATGTGAATATTAGTCACATTGAGATAAACAGTTAGTAGTGCTAACTCACCAGCCAGGTGCCTTTATACCATTCAGTGTAATATCATGTTATGTCTGAATGTGCATTTGTTTTTTGTGTTGAAGTCAAATATAACCGCTAAAGTATCTCAGTTTGATTGGCATGTATTTGCGTGAGCCATGGGATGGTCTCAAGTATGATCCAGCAAGTGTAGATACTTGCACAGTTGAAGCTGTATTTGTCGTGTTTTTCCGCTGCTGCTTCACATTAAACGTTAACATACGCAAACCTCTCAAAGTATTTTATTGTGAAGCAGCTCCAAGTGGTGCAGTATTATTTGTCACCAAGGTTAGCAACTGACAGCTAACACCGTGTTCAATAAAATATATTGAAATATATGACTGTTGTATGGAAACAGTGCAGTTATCTATTGTATGGATGTTTTGTATATTCTAGTCACCAATGCGAGCGATGGGTACTCCTGATTGCAGAACCTGCACTGTGCTGTCTACAGCAGCCTGGACCGACGGAAAAGAGCAAACGGCTGACACCACGGCCTCTGGGATGCCGTATAGGCGCAATGTAGTCTTAGTGATGATCCCCAGGGTGCCCTCTGACCCCACAAACAGGTTTGTCAGGTTATAGCCTGCTGATGTTTTCCTAAAGATTGATAAAAGATAGAAAAGAAAGGCAATAGCATTTAAGCCGCCAGAGGGCAATACGGCATATTTGAGGGTGCAAACAGATATTGTGTACCTGGGACGTCGGCCCTTCCCCGCCGTGTGTATGATGGTCCCATCAGCCAGCACCACCTCCAGGTTTAAGGTGTTTTCTCTCATAGTTCCATAACGCACTGCATTGGTGCCAGACGCACTGGTGGCAGCCATACCACACACAGAAGCATCGGCCCCAGGATCTGAGACGATTAAAGCACATCACTAGCATTTCCTCAGTTATTTTTTAAAAGTGATACACAGACAGAACATGTCAATCTATTATAATTCTGTCACACCCACATTTGTGTGGTCTTCCAGCCAGTGCTTGACCTAAAATTCAAAACTGATTGAAAAAAATCACCCTGTACTTTTTTTAGTTGGTTTTTTTATTGTTTAATTTTCACTTAGGTTTTTTATATGAACTTGAAAATCACTTTGGAGGTTAAGATACCTTATACAACATCCCCACCTGCTGGATGTATTAAGTTAAACTACTTTAATGTCAGCTAAAAAGGGTTAAAAAAAACATTTTAAAGAGGTCATACTATGCTTTTTGACTCTTTCCCCTCTCCTTTATTGAGTTATATACCTATTTTGTGCATGTAATAGGTTTGTGAAAAGTGAAAAAGCCCAAAGTCCATCCCAAAGGGAGTTCCCATCTCCCACAGAAAACTCTGCTCTGAACTGCCTGAAAACAGCTCGTTTGTAGTTCAGCCCTTTCCTTTTGTTCTCTGTGACAACAGCAAAATGTGCATCATAACGCTCGCCAAGCAGCTAGTCCGACATGGGTAGAATAACTGTGAGATTGAGCTACTGGAAAATACAGTGAAAACTAAGAAACTGACCAACAGGAAACCATAAGCCGGTGTCTCGCAGGTAGGAGTTGAGGGCCTTCCGAGTCACACCAGGCTCCACCGTCACGTCAAAGTCCTCCTGGTGGAGATCCAGAACCTGGTCCATGTTCCTCAGACTGAAGCACACACCACCCTAAGGGAAAGGAGAAGGAAGAGAGAATACCCAAATATTTGTTATTTTGTAGTTTTCATGCTCGTAGTGTCTTTTTATACACCATATATTACATTTCCCAGTGTAAATTCCAATGTTGTACAGCAATTGCAATTTTGCCACTTAATGTCATTCATCTTTGTCATTGAATTGTCAGTACATTTTCGCTTAAAGTGGCTATAATCAATATTCATAAAATAAAAATGTATCAAATGATAATATGAAAATAATGTGACAATGTGAAAGGTGTCACTCGTAGTGATGAACACAGAGCATTATCACCTGATTCTGCATCTCCCCTCAGCTTTAAGGAGCTTTATAGTGAGTTTCAAGCTCACTGTTTATCCATTTACCTGTTTATCTGCTGTAACTTCACTATTTTGGTTCACTTTCACTGGGCTCATAGTGTTTTCAGCTGCAACAGCCAGCCGTTTTCAATGAAAAGGCCACATGGTGAAAAAAAACATGGTGGAGAATTTAGCAGCTAAAAAGCCAGATATCTAAGAGAGTGAATGTTGTACTTACATTTGGCAGGTGGTCGGACACACAACTTCAAATGAATGATAATGTCGCCTGATAACTGCTGGATGCATATAAACTCACCAGCCACTTTATTAGGTACACCTGTTTAATAGCTAATCTGCCAATTCACATGGCAGCAATTCAATTGCTACTTCCAGCAGGATAATGCACCATGTCAAATCATCTCAATCTGGTTTCTTGAACATGACAATGAGTTCACTGAACTCCAATGGCAACAACTCTGTAATGTTACCGTCCGTCCACCGTAAAACGAAACTTATGTCGCCTCGGCAACAGCACGACGGCATCTGATCAGAAAGCACCCGGTGTTCTGCCAGCGGACCACAGACAAGGTAACAGCAACTTTAGCATAAAACTGAAATCCTGATTGATTGTTGAATTGAAGGCTAGCCAAAGTAAGTCCTCAGTAAGTCCTCAGCTGAAAATGTACACGTGCGTTTGTTGTTCTCCTTTTTCAGCCGCGAGTTGTAACCTCACAGTCATGAGTTAACTGGGTGTTGGGAGCTGCACCTTTTAACTCACCTGCTGAGCAAAAATACTTCTTAAACGAAACATCGATGAATCGTTGAAATAATCTATAGAAGCTACAAATACTAAAATCCTCGTTAGCTGCAGCCATACATAATACTGTCTTATTACTGCTCCTATTTCTCTCACCTTCACTGCGCCGACCCCTCCCTCCAGGCCAGTTCCAGTGCCAAAGGGGATGATGGGAAGGTGGTGGTTGTTGCAGACTTTAGCCAGGGCGCTGACTTCCTCCACACAACGAGGAAACAGCACCACATCCGGGGGACGACATCTGGAAAGCAGCAATACGACACTCACACTCACTCGTCTTCATAGTTCTCCACTAAACAGAACCTTTGTTATCACCCCTTGCTGAATTCAACAGGAAATATTTATGTACATTTACAAGGAAATCATTGATCTCCAGGCAACCAACACTACTGGTGCCGTCATGGAGGTCCATATTGGGAGATGTCTGTGTGCAAACAACCTCTGTTACAAGCAGACTAAGAGGAGAGATGGGCTTAAGCTGCCAGTACACTCGGATGGTCTAATTAGCTTCAGAAACCCTCTACCCCGAAACCTTTCCGACATCAGTCCAGGACTGTGCTGTGTCTGACCATTTTTGCAACTTTCCGAAGCAGACAACCCAACATTCAACATTCACACCCACTTTACACCGTGATTGGCCAGCTGTGCAGAGGTGACAATGGTAACTGGGTTTGAAGTACTGTGTGCATACATCCTGCAGCTCTCTGTCTTTCAACCACTGGTATCATTTCCTTTTTGTTTACTGTCACACAACTTGTTACAGTGTTATCTTGGGATAAATTTGAGTTTTTAGAATGGTTGCATAGTACTGAAAACCAGTGTGTGTCTGTGAGAGAGACTGACCTGTGTACAGACTCATCTTTGCCGTGCTGCTCTCTGACAGCTTCACCCAATGAGACGCCGTCCTCACCACATATAGACCTGAATGCAGAGAGCACGCTGTCCAGAGCAGCACTCTGTGCAGAAACACAAACACAAATGATTACACACAGTGAAGGCAAGTGAGTCACCCCAAGAGAGTGGGAGGAAAGACTTTGATAAGTGATGCTTTTGTAAAAATGTGTCAAACTCTATTCTTCAAAGTGTCAATTAATTGTGTCCCTGCTTATCAACAAAAGCACCTGGCTGGGCCAACAATGACAAATCGAGAGCCACTGAAACATGCAGCAGGTTGGGGTTCAGTTCCTGGCCAATGCAGCTTTTTAAAAAGCTTACCAGACACAGATGTTATGTAAGGCAAGACAAGTTAATTTGTATGGCACATTTCAACAACAAGGCAATTCAAAGTGTTTTACATAAAATATAAAAGCAACATTAAGGAAATATAAAAAGCTATTTAGATCCAACTACAACAGGTTTAAATAGAAAACAAAAAATAAAACAGAGTAAAAAAGTAAAGTGCAGTATAAGATATTAATGAAAACCTCAACTATGACTTAATAAAAGGCAGCTGCAAAAAGAGTCTTCAGTCTTGATTTAAAAGAAGAGTTTCAGCAGACCTGCAGTTTTCTGGGAGTCCAGATACATTGACAGAGAGCAGACCTGTCCCAGACGACCTGAGAGGTCCGGATGGTTCATAGTGTAATACAAGATCAGGAATGTATTTTGTAAATGTAAATCTTTTAGCTTTATAAACCAAAAGCAGTATTTTGAAATCAGTTCTTTGACAGACAGAAAGCCACTGTAAAGACCTCATAACTGGAGTGATGTGATCCACTCTTTGGGTCTTAGTGGGGACTCAAGCAGCAGTATTTTGAAATCAGTTCTTAAATCGGATTTCTTAGGGAGCTCTGTAAGGACACCGTTACAGTAGTCAAGTTTACTAAAGATAAATGCATGGACATTTTTTCCAGGTCCTGCTGAGACATAAGTCCTTTAATCCTTGAAATATTCCTCAGGTGATACCTGGCTGACTTTCTAATTGTCCTAATGTGGCTGTTAAAAGTCAGGTCCATGACTACACCAAGATTTCTGGCTTGGTTTGTGGTTTTTCAACATTGCTGACTGAAGCTAAACACTGACTTTTAATTGTTCTTCCTTGGCTCCAAAAAACAAAAACAACTAACAAACTATCTATTATGTTTAACTGAAGAAAATTCTGGCACATCTATTCGTTAAATGTAAGTCGCTTCGGATAAAAGCATCTGCCAAATGAGTAAATGTAAATGTTGAATACATTAATTTACTGAGCTTGTATGGGATCGTAGTCCCCTGGTGATATGGTTATGTACATCTGTGTGTCATCTGCATAATTATGGTAACATATTTTGTTGTTTTTCATAATCTGAGCCAGTGGAAGCATTTAGATGGCCCCAGAATAGAGCCTTGGGGAAATCCATATGTCATTTTTATGAGCTCAGATGTGTGATTAACTATAGACACAAAGTAGACTCTGTCTGTTAAGTAAGATTCAAACCACTTTTGTACTGTGCCAGACAGTCCCACCCAGTTTTCCAGTCACTAATATGCTATGTTCGACTGTGTTGAATGCAGCACTAAGATCCAATAATGAGACTGAAATTCTGAGACTGTCTGTTTAAATGGATGTCACTGAAGACCTTAACAAGGGCCATCTCAGTGCTGTGGTGTGTTGGAAATCCTGACTGGAAGACATCAAAACAATTGTTTAGCACGACAAAGTTGTTAAGCTGTTAAAAAACAAATTACTAAAAAATGTATTATTTTACTCATGTCATAATGAACCTGGAGATTTGTTTTTCGCCACCAGCGTTCAGCTTTTCAACTCTCTTTTTTCTACTCTTACTAGCGTGACTCCATGGAAATCTTTTCTTACCAGAGACCACCTTCCCTTTCGTGAGTTCAATGGCATCAATAATATTTGTCATTTTAGAATTTAAATGATATACAGGCTCATTGTCTGAGACCCAAGAGAGGGTGGGTGTGGAAGAGAAAGCCTGAATAAATATCCCACTGGTCTTTTCAGTGATATACTGTTTTGTGAAATACGTCTGTCCAGATTTGTGTGCACTGAGATAGCGCTCTCAAAAGAAAACGCAGGAATGATCACCACAATCCATGGAAATGTTCACACCCTTGGAGATGATAAAGTCCAGAGTGTGCCCCTTATTGTGTGTGTGGGACCTGTTACATGCTGACTCAGCCCATAATTATCAAGAACACAACACAGTTCTTTAGTCCCTCTGTCCTGGGAGTTCTTAAATGTTAAAGTTAGGGCTGAAGTTAGGAGGGGTAGACGCTATAAGAACAGCTGCACTGTTATCTTGGTCTAACAAAGTGTTTTGAAACATGAAATTAAGATTGTGCTTGATGATAAAATCATTGATTAAAATGATTTTTGAGACAGGCTGCAGCTGATGAGAAATTGATGCTAAATTTGCAGAATCTATTGGCTGCTTCCTGATTCTTAACACATTCACCATACTTTTTCTATTACCTATCAAGACAGGAACTGAGAAGGCTACTGGCACACTGGGCCCTGGCTTGTCCTATAGAGTCATGAGTGCCATGTAGCCTGGACCCAGCAATCACTTACAGCTTGGTGTATTTTGTACACAAATAACTGGACGTGCTGTGCTTTTATCAGACTGTGGAGACAGAGGAAGATTATGACACTGTTGTTGGGCGGAGGGACAATTGTGTCACAACTGGCTGAGGAATTAAAGCCAATGGTCTAATGCTGCGTTCCATTTACCTTGGGAGTTGGAGGTCGGAACTGGGAATAACGTCACACCCGAGTTGATGGCGTTCCAGTTAACAAGTCAGAAAACCTCGCTCAGCCAGCTATTGTTAACAAATAGCCAGGTTAGCTATTGATTTGCCGGTTGATAAAAAAAGGCATTGTGTGGTATTTACTCACACTGTAGCAACACGTCCACAGACAGCAGCTGGACAGCACTTTGTGTACGATCATTTCTATGAGTCACAAGTACACCGAAGTGCTAATAAACAGTATAAACTACAGCTTTCATTAACTGTTGATACCCCGACAGTCATCTAGGCTTACAAAGTCGGGGCAGTGCAGTTCTCTGACTTAAGGGGCATTCCCTTTGAAATTTTGAACTTTGAAATTCCGACTTCCCATGTCAAATGGAATGCACCATAAGTGGACACTGCGGGGGGTTTAGGGGAGAGAGAATGGGAGAGTAGGGTGAGGGAAGGGGTAGGGGGAGTTGTTTGGGCAGTTCTTTCTATGAACTCCAAGGGGGGATGAGGAGGGAGAAAGGGTGACTGGAGATGAGGGTGACCTGGATGGGATGAACAAGGTCAATTATAGACTATGTACTGTAGACTGAAGGAACCTTCAGGGCCCTATTTCAGAAAGCAGGCTTAAAAAAAGTTGATTGAGCCTGAGGTGGTTCCGGTTCCAGAACAGCTGATCAGAATTAGTTCAATCAACTCTGAGTATGTTGAGCCTGATGGTGGGGATGAAAAAAAGTCATCATCAATGGAGCTCCGACACTACAATTCACCATGCCAACAGAGAAATAAAGGCAGAGCCTCCATTTCAATCGCGTGGAGCTAGAAATATGAACGCGTGCCAACACAGACCATGATGAGGAGTGGGGGAAGGATAAATACGTTAACATTTGTACTATACAGCGTTGCTCATTCATCATCAACTAGACTGGAATTTCCTTAATGAATGAAATAGCTGGAATTCTCCTACAGCCCATTACATTCAATTTAAATAGGAAGGCTAATAAGCTGTAACCTGACGGGACTAAATGCCGGTGGCAATCGGCTACCTGATTGTGAAAATAAGTATAGATCAAATATAAGATATGGTTTACTCATGGATCTGTGATTATAAATCACAGCCTATTCTTTTTTTTGCAGTGGAAAATGTGTCTATGGGTTCAAAATGACGGTAAAGTTTAAGACATCTATTTTACATTAATTAATTAAATTAATTAAAATCTTGCTCATTTCGTATATCAGCTGCTAATAATGAAAAACTCACTTTTAAACTACATTTAGGCCTATTTGTTTCAGCTGCACCACAGTCATCCTCCCTCAGAAATAGTCACATTATCTCCAGCATGATAACTACGATATGAATGCTCCAATCAGTGCGACTACAATATGTAAGATTACTGTTCATTGATCAGTTTTAACAGTTCAATGTAGCTCACAGTAAGTGTTTTCAGTGCAACTGTCCACAGTGTTCTACCTAAACACGGACCTAGATTTTATTCTGTGCTGAGGATAAATCCACGATGTGCAGAGATAACTCTCTGTCCATACACTGATGACAGATTGATGAAGTGGTCATGTTCAAGATCATGTTTGGATAAAAAACTAATAGCCTATCTGTTTTAGCTTTAGGTTTATACTTAAAGCCAGGGCTAAATAAATATGTTCTTCTTGCCATGAACAGGAACTAATAAATTACACACAATTTACCGTATAAGGTTGCCTACCTTTAACATTAACCCAAGACCCCACAACAAGTTCAGTTAAGACTTACTGCGTCTACACTAGAGAGAGAGAGAAAATATGGGTGGCTAAAACAGTCCTGTTGGGCTTTACGCATGACGCAAAGATTCCTCTGTATGTAGGTTTACCATGCTTCATCAAAGAGCTGCTCTCGTGTTACATTGAAAAGATTATGTTTACAGATGCTTTAGGAATAATCACATTGTATTGGCTGCTGTTCCATGGTTTTTATGGTATTTTGTCAGTTTTGTTCTAGTTAGCCTATACTGTATTATACTGTCTCTCTGACTGCACCCGAGTCTTTACCCCCTCCCGTCTATTCTCCATCTTCTTTCACTGCAAAAACTATATTTAAACCGCACTAATTAGTACATTCTGTTTTCAAAAGTCATTAGAAAGAGCATGTAAGTGCTTTATTTAAATAAAAAATAAAAACATCGGGGGCAATTTCTAGCATTTCAGCGTCGTCCCCACCCCCCCAGCTTCAAAGTCGCTCCTACGCCCCTGATCTCAGCTCATTTACGTTAGTTTATAAACTAATAACCTAGCCGTACTAGTGGACTGTCGGTAGCCTAATGTAAGTTAATTAAAGGTATATGCAACAACAGATAAGAAATGTAACCTTATCTTGTCAAAAATGTTGAACGTTATCATTATGTTCAGGGTTGTTACAGAGGCTTTTGCGTCACTGGCTTTGTTAACGCTAGCTACATGTGGAAGTAACCTGCACATACTGTCTCTGCACCTAACACACCAAACCTCTGAGCTGGTGCTGTTGCATTTGGATTTCACGTTCGCTCAACGCCTGACCTCTTTCATGCAACATTTAAATGAAACGATAAAGTGTAACGTTAGCTGTCCATAAAAACACTTACTCTGGCGACGTTTTCTGATTTAATGTTGCGACACTGCAGGGCGCAGTGGCGATGAGGCAGCAGCCGGCGGCTCAGTGACAAGCTAAGCAACATTGTTTACCCTGGACCGAACTGCTGTCATTGAACGGACTGGTTAACATCATAGGTTATACTCAGTCCATGGTTAAAACCGGCCAAAATCTTCTTGTTCTTCCAGCTTACAGGTGCATTACCGCCACCAACTGGACTGGAGTGAGACAAGACATTATGAGATTAATCCTCACTATAGTGTCTTTTCTACAACGATGCAGTAGCCTACATGTTGGACTGTTTCTGGTTGCTACAGTGTGTACATTTTCCAGTTGGGTGATTAACTATTATATAATGTATGGTTGAGAGCTCTATCACCTATTCTCAGACGAGTGATTGTATTTTCTTCCCATCGTTTCCAGCCCTCCATCCTTCCAGCACCAACATGTCTTCATAGATGTCTTCCAGTGTCATTATTATCCTCGTACTCCTGTCATACTGACAGTGCATGTAATGAATGTCTTAGCTTCAGCTTTACTTAGTGGAATTCGCAGGTTTACATGCTTAATTCTGAGTGTTTGTTGACAAGAATATCCGCCTGCTCATTTCCCCTCTACTCTCATAAGCAGGAACCCACACTTCAATTCCATCCTGTAAATTCTAATTAATATTTGATGGACAGTATCGGTTCTAAATGATGAACTGACAGATCTTATGCTTGTTAGTGCTGAAAAGCTGTCAGATACAATAACAGTGTTAGTTATTTCCTTCTCCTCTATCCACTGCAGGGCCAAGTAAATTGTCAGTAGCTCTGTGATATATACTGACACATGGTCTGATACTATTTTCTTAATATATTTCACTCACTGGAATAGCCTATTACTGCAGATGCAAATGCAGCAAGGAGTTACATTTGCTGCAAGTCACATTTTTCCTCAGGAGTTTACTTTTTCAAAACTCAATATTCCATGAACAGTTTTCTCACTCAAACTCAACCACCACCAAAACTATGTATTGGCGGTGCAAACTTTTTTCAAAACTGTAAAATTTACATTCAAAAACATAAAGATTCATTTCATTTGTAATGAAGTCATGGTTTATGACAAACAAACAAAAAAAAAAAACTTTAAAAAGACTATATTGACACTAATTACAATACTACAACTTGATGTTTCGCATCAAAATATAATGAATGATAAAGTGTTACTATAAGTAGACAAAACATTTGGGTACACGAGTTGATCCTGAGATGTGAATGAAGGGTTTTGGTTGCATTAGTGCATTTTGAGATGTGGTTACATGTGGTTTAAGTGAACTGTGTGAAGATTTCTGAAAAGGTGACCCCCACATGGAGAAATGTGACTTAGCAATTGAAAATAACTGTAAAGTCAAATCAGGTAAATATTTTCATATAGCCAAATATCACAAGTTTGACATCAATGAGCTTTACAGTGTGGACAATCATGATAACAAGTTCTAAATGGATTGTAAACATAGTATAAGAAGAACATGGATCCGTGAGGTGTTGTCTGACTGATAGGACCTGAGCCTCACAAACTCCTCTCCACCATGCAGACCTGGAAGACGACAGACTGAGCAAACACACAAGAGGCAAAACTCAAGCAAGCCACTCACACAGGAGAAAAGCACCACCACACACTGAGCGAGAGAGAGAGACAAGAGGAGAGGCTTAATGTCCTGGAGAACCAAGATCCAGAGTTAAAACATCTGGAATGAGGCACCGACAGCCAGGGGAGAGAGAGAGGTCCCAGGACGGTCCAGCACAGAGGAGAATGAGAAAAGAAGACAGAGAAAGAAATAGATTGAGCTCGGCACACAGCTGTGCTTGTGGGGAGCAAACACACACAGTGTTAAGGAGATGCAGTTGTTTGCAGAAACTTAGTATTATATTACATATAACAATATTATAAACTATCGTCGTCCAGGTTTGGACAATAGTACTCAGCTTAATAGATTCATTGAGACTAAGCTTCACATCAGGATGGCAATGGTAACATAAGCAGCTAACTGAAGATTAAGACAAAAGGATGTTTCAAGTTTGCAAAGCATGAATCATAAATGCAAAATGCTTTATTGTAACATTGCTTATAATCAAGCACCTCAGTCACCTAGTCAAGTTAAACTGTTCAGTTTTAATACCGTGAAGAACAAGTAAGAACGTAAAGACCATCTACTTATTATAACAAACATACTGTCATACAACTTTTTTCTTCGTGGTATTTGTTGAGATGTTGCAGGGTTGGAGTCTCCTACCTGATGATACACAGACATCTCCTTATCACCTGTTAAATCAGTAGCAAATTTTTAAACCTGCTGTATCTAGTCATCAAATAAGATACCTAGGAACAGATATGCGAAGACACTTCAGCTGTTTATTTAAACATATTTCCATATTTTTGGAACTGCCAGCATCACCAGAAAAGATCTGAATCACTTGGAGAATGTCTCTAAAGCCTGAATTTGTCACAGCCAGGCTGTATGTGTGTATGTAGAGAGTAACAAGGGCTTTATAATGAAGCGAAGCTCACATCAGCTGATTTTCACATTATCCTCAAGTTATGTTATATTTTTTATTTATTGATGCCTGTCACTACATTGCATCATCCCGCATAATGCAGTTAAAGTGGGCTTGGACGTTTTTAAAGGAAATAATTGGACATTAACTCCAATATTTACTTTTTTTATGTATTTAAGTTTGAACACCTCACACACTGTTGAGTCATGGAGACGAATTGACGCAACGCCTCTCTCCTACCAGAGGGTGGCGTTGCAAGTCCAAGAAAGCAGAAGGTGGGTTCAAAGTGAAATGTAGGGAGGTGGACATGGACTGCCTCTGCTCTTCCATAACGTGTTCAGTCGTCACGTAAGTGCATTTTCTGTGACTCCTTACCAAGTTAAACCTACAGTATGGTTTATACGTTTTGTCCTTACACGTTTTTGTTAGCACTGCCAACGTTAAGTTAGCCGTTTAAAGCACAAACCGCTGTAGCACCCGTATCGGTCACAGTGGATATGACCAGTGTAAAGGCTGCCGTGAACTCGCCTACTTCTTCACGACACTCAAAACATTTTCTGAACCAACAGTAACATTTTAAATTCAAGTATAGCCCTCTAAAACGCTCACGTGTTATTTTTTATTTACGTAACTTTTAAATAATTGTAATTGAAACGCTACCATCGTTAATTACAGTAACGTCTGTACCGATCTTACCGTAAGGAGCTCAACAGCACGCCAAAGATCATAAGTAATCTTCTACTTAACATCGTGTGTTTGCGCAAGAAAGGCAATTTTAAACTGCCGGAATTTTGAACGCAGTCTGGTAGAAGGACAATTGATCTGTACTAGCAAAGGACTAAATACAGTCAGTTAGGGACATTTGTTTGTCATGGCACCTTAATTACTACTCATGTCGTTACATTCATAAAGTCAAGGGACATATTTGTGGGGGGTTTTTATGTTTTTAAAGTGTTGTAAATGTGTAACTACCCCTTAAACAGCTGGATTCCCCTTCAGAGGCCATGTACCCTGTAGACCTTCCAGCTGTAGATGACACTGATCTGACATCAGCATCTGAACAGTACCTCTCTTCTTTGGAGTCAAGACCTCTTAATAACGAGTGGTTTCAGTCATCGCAGTTGTCAAAGGTATCATAACACTTGTCATGTCTCCACTTTTTCATAATGACAATGGTGGTTTTTACTATCGCCAAAGAATAAAAAATCCAAAATATTCACCTCTTAATTTAATTACTGCAAGAAGTTGGGAGCATAGCAGAGGTGATTTAGGAAATATCTGCAAATATCCTTGGCAGTGGTTTTGTTGGTTGCTCCTGGAAGTATAGCAATTTTGTTTGACATTAGACAAAGAAAAGTGTTTTTTGGAAAATAAATGTTCGTTGACACACTTCAGGTCAGGGAGTGTAGATAAAGATGCATGAAGTCGTTGTCTTCTCTGCTCAGGTAGCGATAACAGCAAACAATGTAAGGCGGTTGCAGCTGTTTGAAGATGACCAACCTGACTGTACAGTGCTGGCGCTTCACCCTCCTGATGATCCAACACGAGGTTTGGAACTAAACACGTTCCCTTTATCAGTCAGATGAAAGAAAAAGACTGATGCTTTCTGCTCTACCTTCCAGTGGCAGCTTTATACCTGCATGGGAAGTGGTGGTGTTTGGATGATGTCTTACGAACGTCTAACAAATCCAGAAGTGGCTTAATGTTGGTAATTGTCTGTTCGTATGTCAGCATCACTCCAACACAGTTATACAGATCAGGTCTGAATAGTGTGGGGGGAAAATACAATTATCCATCTAATAATTTTGCATGTAAAATGAAAAGATGGAAAAGATGTTTGTAACACAAACAAGTTAAACTTGTAAATCTTGTGCTGCGGAGACAGCACATTTCTCTTAGGCTCAGCCATTTCCTTCCACAAGCCACACTGAATCTTTGTCCTTACCAAGTAAGAGGTAAGGTTTTTTACAGAGACCTTGGGAAAAAACCCCGGGATAGTCCCTATGACCAAACCATGCTCATGTAAGACGGATGCCCCGTTATGGAATGTGTAGATTGTTCGCCCAACTGGAACATTTCCTGGATTGGCAATCAAATCAGTGTTATTTTGCTTGGCTTGTTAGTCTAGGGTATGAGTCTTATTTTGGCTGAAAGAGGTCCTGGGTTTAAATCTTGGACTAAGACCAAAAGTGCTGCAACTTTTGAGTGTGGTACATTTGTCTGATATTAATCCCTGCATATCCCCAAGTCATGGATTTGTAAAGCAATTTAACAATGTCCCCAAATACTGATGTCAACATTTAAATTAATTTTGTGCAAGGACATGTGTGTCTTTGGAAATTCTGACATTTCTCTGTGTCACGGCTTTGCACTATGTTGCACAAAGCCGAGAGCAGCAGAGGTTGTAATAATTTTTTCCTAGCCTGTTATCTGAAGATCACAAGCGGCATGTTGTTATCTCGGGATAACAAACTTGGCATACAACAAACATAGCATAGCTGCAACTTCACAGAGGAATGTGTAGAGAATTTTAGAGATCCTTGTAATATTTAGTGATAGACTGATTAATCAAGCCAATATCTGGCATTTTGAGATAATCGACAATGGCTGAGACCTGCACGCATGAGGCCGATATACAAAAAAACTGTCTACAGACACATCTGCAGGCAGCTCTGTCGGTGTGGCTGTTGTGGAACGATGCCAATTGACAGAAGTAACGTTTTTTAGCTTCAGCTGGCTAAATTTGCCATTGACAGCAAAAGGTGATAGCCAGCCCTGGCTACGGTTCTTATAAGCACAATTAAAGCTCAGTTTAAAAAAGTGCATTTTATACTACAGTATATTATCTGTATTTCTTTTTTTTTTACCAAAGCCGTATGTGTGAGGTCACCTGTGCTGTTTGTTTTCATCAGTGCTGGTGAGCTTTCTAAGTCAGCGTGTTCTCCCCAGGTGCAGTCAATTATGGAGAGAGTGATTGTGTTCCTGCTCAGTCGGGTAGTGGAGCGGTCATCACACGAGGAGGTGGTGTTCTCCCTGCACCCTCGCACAGAGAGCTGCAAACTGCTGTGGAGAGACAGCCAGGCGGTCGGCTTCTACACCGTCAAGCACAAAGGTAGGATGGAGGAGGGGAGTGAGAGGAAGAAGATGAGAATGTGAGGGGGATGGGTGAACATTTGATTTACTGTACGCTTATCACCTGTTGACTCGACATTTCTGCACACCACTTGACTTTCTAGCAAGAATAGGTAACAATCACACATTTTCCATATACAGTAGATGTCTCGCTTCTGTTTACAGTAGCAGGGGAATTTACATTTAGCTGATGCTTTTATCCAAAGTGACTTACAATTGCTATACATGTCAGAGGTCACACACCTCTGGAGCAACTAGGGGTTAAGTGTCGCCTGCAGCTCTTCATCTCAAGAGCTCACTGTGGCTGCTCCTTGTTCCAGTACTGCCTGTAATAATGTGTAGCAGCGGCAGAGGGTTTTCGATTTCCATTAGCAGAACTTTATTGCAGCTCTGCAAAAAGGCGAAACAGATCAACAATGAGGCTTATGAATGAGATACAATTAGATTACACATGCCTCGTTTTCTTGTGAATCCTTCATGAATGCGAAGGCAACTTGAATCCACCATGGGAATGGCAGACTCCGCCACTAACAATGAAAACTACTGTATATAGAGAGGTAATTACTGAATGTAAGTACATTAAATATTATCAACAGGGTTTGAGTTCATGAAAAGCTTAAGCAGTTTAAGATCCTTATCAAAAATATTTCTGTATGTTGTGTTTCATCGTGAGATGTTTTAAGTTGTCAAATATTGAACCAGTTTGACCTAAAAAATCCAGTATTCCAGACAAAATGGACTGAGTTAGTCACTGTGATGGATTGCGTTCTTTAAAACAGTACTTTTTCTGCTGCTTTTATCTCAGGCAGCCTGTGTGACAGCTGGAGCACTCGCTGCTACCTGCTGCCTGTCCTGGACACAGTGCTGGTGAGGAGGAGCTGGAGGAGGAGAGGCTTTGGCCTTCAAATGCTGAAGGATTTGTGCTCCTCGCTCTCCACAGAGGGGTTTCTGGGAGTCAGTTCTCCACTATCACCCAACATGGTGGCAGGTCAGCTAAGATTCTCCTTTATCCTGACAAAGCCAATATATTTGTTTATTTACTTCCCAATTCTTTTCCTTCCTTCTTCATCTTTGCTTATCTAGAGGAGAATTTTGTCTGATGATTTGCCATATTTGGTAGAAGAATGCACGTTTCCTGTCATTGTTTGTCAGTGTTGTCAATGTGGAAATAACTAACAAAATCACTTGGAAATGTTCAGGGCAGATCAAGGGTCAGGTCCCAGAGAGTCAGCCTCTTCTTTCTTTTTTAAATGAACTCCATGACAACCACTTAACAGGCTGTGTGTTCGTGTCTCCTGTGTGTTCAGTGTGCAGGAGGTTCCTGCAGCAGCATGAGGAACATCGGGACCGTCTGTATGAGGTGGAGGCTCCAGGGGGCTGGACTCAGCGACGAAACATCTGGCTCAACCTGCAGCTAGGCCGCTACCCCCTCAGTACAGATCATATTTGCCTTCATGTGTCTAGATGTTTGAAAGAATGTTAGATATGCTCCTGCAAAACTAAAAATGTTTTTTGAGCTCATCTACATTTAAGTGTACCCCTCAGTTTCATGTGACCTCTTCTGACTCGTGTCTTTGTAGATATTAATGAGAGCAGTCCAACATCAGGAGAAACACAGAGGAATGAAGATGACTCCTCTCAGAAGGTGAGAATCTCCATTTTTCTTTGCTTGCGTTAAAAGAATCCCTCCAAATCACTTTTATCTTTTATGTTTAAAACAGCTACAGTTGATGCACTTTGAATTTATAGAGTGATTTTGGGACATAAGAGTGCCAATCCTCACAGACTTATTTGAATTCATCCGGTAAGTGATTGAGTGTAAGAGGCTACAAGGGCTCAAAATGCTATAAACAGGAACGGGACAGTGGCAACATTATCACGTTACCTTGACGACACTGAAAAACTATTTTGGGTTTGGGACTTTTTTGTGGGCAAATGGCCCTTAAAGGGCCGACTGCCTAATTTATACATCTTGCAGGCTCTCGTCCTACAGAGTGGATGAGAGGTAATTGACCCTTCGCTAAGACACGCCCCAAATACACAGCTGGCCAATCACAGTGCAGTATAGGACTCGCTCTAACCGACACTTTCATGGCTGCACTCCATTCACGCTAATGTAAAAAGAGTCATTTTCTAGCTTTCTTCTGCCGTATTTCCATCTTTCATTTTTTTCACGTCCGTTTGGGTCAGTTTGAGTCAGTTTGACAGCCTGAATACAACCTTCAAATATATAATGCAACTGTAAAACTGTCTGCTTCTTTCTGAGATCACTTTTCCCAACAAATTTGACAGTATTTCTCTGGGGAGTGCAGACAGTGGCAGCGCCGACAGTTTGTCGGACTTAGCAACAGTAAGTAAGGGGGGGCGTGGCTTAGCGAAGGGTCAATTGTCAATAAATATCTATATTTGTCAATAATCAAAATACCATCAAACTACACACATTTCCGGCTATATGAACAATCAGTGAGTTTTGTGTTTATACGTGTCAACTTTTTTTTTAACCATGTTAGCGTCAGGGTTAGCTGCTCCTTCCATGCTTGTTTGTTCACCGTTCTTCTTCTGTCTTCTCTTATAAGGCGGGTTTGTCAGGATTTTTCTCTCGCTTCCGTGCTTCCTCTGGTAACAACAGTGTTTCAAGTCACACGCTATGGACTCTGGCCAATTCCTTCAGGCAAAGTCTGCAGAAAAGCGGACTTATGTAAAGGGTGCATAAAGGGCTCAAAATGTCTGCGAGAGGAGCCCTCGTGCACTTGAAAATTTGACAGTGGGACAGCCCTAAGCACTGAGTCTGTGAGTGTGGTAGGGCTTTTTTAAAGATCCAGATTTTTTGTTTCTGACTGAACCTGTGAAAAGTGTCACAGGTGTTCAGCTGGATCATTTTACTTCAGTCGTTCAGGCCTCAGCCCTCCCACGACCCAGAGTAAGTGGGTGTACATGATCATTGGATGTTTAGAAGATTGTCTTGGCACTGTTCAAAGACATTCTGGGAAATGTAGGAAATAATTGGTTGAAATAGACAAGAACAGTGGGAGCACGCATTCCTTACTATACAACAAATGAAGAGAATTTACAGCAAATCTGAATGGCGGACTGGCCTCTGAACACAGTGAACATTTTGTTCTACAAATTATCCAAGGTCACTCGTAATTCAGAAAAGGCAGTTGTGTATGAGCTGGGGGATGTGTGCTTTAATTCTCAGAACATTGCACCTGGAATATGTATGTAGAAATGAAAGCTTTGTGCCTTACTAGTCATTATATTGCGCAAGTGTCTGAGTCTCTCCTGTTTTCTAAGATGCAGACTTCCAATTGTAGACTGGACCTGACCTCACTGAGCACCTGTGATGTGAACATTCCATTGGTAATACGCTCTTCTGAACAACAAATTAAACCTTATGATCCAAGCCGAGGAGAAATCTCCCCAAGCAGCAAAAGTTCTCAAACAGGATGTAGCCCTGCAGCCCACGCCAATGATCCGGACCCTGGATCTCCCACCAGACCACCAGAGTCCGTAAACACAATACAAGCTCTGAAATCCAAGCCCTCTATATCTGCAGAGCCCCGCAGAGAGAAGCCAGGGGAAACACAAAGAAGTACCAAACGAGTCAGAAGGACATGAGGATACAGATACACGCACTGTGTGCAACAGCAGCCCTCAGACACTAAGTGGATGCTAAATCCACCTGAACTGTATGAAATGAAGTTTGCAAACCTTTTAAAACTGATATATACATAAATATATATATATAAAAAAAAAAAATAAAAATAAAAAAAAGATAATAATCCAGTGAATATTTCCCAGCTTTCTGTTGTTTTTTGAGAAGATGAGGAGCCATCAGAGGAAATGTTTGAAATATATCAAATATTCAGTTTCAAGAAAAAAAATTAATTTAGAGGTTTTCCACACCAATACATGCACAAATTAGTTAGGTAATGGAGAAACTGGAGGCATTGTTCAGGAGCAAGTTATTATGTGACAAGAAACTGAGAGGCAGGCTTTGAACTTGAATTGTCAGACAACAAATGGTGAAAGAGCAGCTACAAGACCAAGAACGACTCGAGCTGTGAACAGGCAGAAAGAAAAGCTGATAGAAGACAAAAAAAGGCTGCTGATTTTGATGTAATGCACGTTTATGCTCTTGTGGCTACACTAAAAACCTATGATTTGTGCGTGCGGAATCTTCAAAAAAACCTGAGCATTAGAAGCCTTGAGGTTAG
>NC_060171.1:31694246-31699920 GCF_021292245.1 Micropterus dolomieu | reverse complement strand
CTCCCCATTCTCGCCTGTCAATCAATCAAGGATAATAATTTGACCAGGTGGGTTGTGATTTCAGCAAAGCAAACAAAAAGGAGAAAAGAAAAAAAAAAACATCACAAACCAGCCAGCTTATGAAATTTTGCCAAAACCTAATATTCACCTTCAAGGTGGAGCATACAAGGCAAGGAGCAAGCTGGTTCAGATGAGTTAATTCGTCATTGGGAAGATTTTGACAGCTGTGTAGTAAGATATTCCCTCCGACAACCTCAGACTAAAAATAAATATGAACCTGAGACCTGTGAGACAGAGATGGATTCATTTGAAAGAATTAAAAACAGAATCAGGACAGGTTGGAGGCTGCTCAGTCCCATAACGAGGTATTGCTGTGTCTTAAACCATGTTTATGGAGCCAGCACCATGTTGGAGTCGTCAGAGAACTTATTGGATTATAAATTGAACAAATAAACACGTTTTAGAGTGAAAAAAAAAAAAAACAAACAAAAAAAACTGATATATACAGTACAGTATAAGTACGATCACAAATCATGCAATGAACTGTTTATTACAACATTAACATTTTTTTTGTGTTGCTGTCTTACCTTCCAAACTGAAGTTATTTTCTTTTGATTTAAAACCCTTGCTCAGGACTGTTTGGGGCTTTGCCATGCTTCAATGACATCCATCACTCTCCTGGTACTTTGTTTGGGTGGGACAAATTGCACTTTGATTAATGACCTCACTTAATATCCAGCAGAGCTCCACCCACCTTTACATTTACATTTATTCATGTAGCTGACGCTTTTATCCAAAGCGACTTACAATTGCTATACATGTCAGAGGTCGCAACTAGGGGTTAAGTGTCTTGTGTCAGGGACACAATGGTGGACCCAATGTGCCACCTTCAACCCAAGCAAGGTCAGATAAAGCTAAACATGGTTCGACTTAATCAATCAAATCATACTAACATCATATGTACAGCATGGAAAGTAGCATGGTGTTAAAAAAACAATTTTGAAATTGGAAAACAGCCCAGCATGTCTTTATAAGTTGTATAGACATTTTGTGAAATACGCTTTTTTCCCCCTTTTTTTGCTGAGAATTAAAAGAAAAGATCGATACCACGCTGATGTCTGTATAGTAAATATGAACCTACAGTCATCGGCCAGTGAGCTTAGCTTAGCAGGAAATAAAGGGGGTTAAACAAGGGGAAACAGGTGACATGGTTCTGTAGCAATATCCAGCACCTCGCTGCTCCTGGCCAAGAAATAATCCAGTTTTACAGTTTAGTTTTGTACAGTTCAGTTTTGCACCGATTAATCAAACAAGATTTTATAAGGTTACAATTAGGAGAAGGTTCCATGGGAAAGAAGCTCATTAGAGGGTTTTCTTATCTTACTGTCTTTGATAGGCCTTCATCTCAGGGCAGTTGGTCGCCACTCCCTTCCCCCCTAAGACAGCTATGTAATATAAAGTCACCTGTTTCTTCACTGGCTCTTTGTCTTACATCCTGCAGACTGTTTGCACTCTGAATGTGTGTCGGACCCTTTGCAAAGAATAAAACTCTTAAAAGACATTGGGATTGAACTCTTTATTTTAGAAGACTCAAAGATTTAATTTCCATTTCAGGACAGATATGTGAGATGAATCAATCTTTTTATCTACCTCTTGGCAAGAAACTATTAGAATCAGAATCAGCGTAGGAGCTTTATTGCCAAGTATTACACATACCAGGAATTTGCTGTCGTGTAAGGTGCTACACGTAGGCAAACATACAGTCAACATAAATAAATGTAGAAATATATGAACAGCGTTGCAGATATATACATGTCCATTATTCTGTGGTCTGTGCTGTGCAGAAGTACGACGGAACAGAAAATTCTGTACAAATATATAAACTGACACATAAAAATATACAACAACAAAGATCAACAATCAATAACAAATATGTGCGACGTGCCAGGTCTGAGCCCGACACGAGATGAAACAGTATTTACATGTGCAGAGACATTTGTATTATTTGCACGGGGGAGTGTCAGTGGGGGTCTTGTTAATGAGGCTAGCTGCAGACGGGAAGAAACTGTTTTTGTGGCGAGAGGTTTTGGTCCTGATGGACCGCAGCCTCCTGCCAGAGGGGAGAGTCTGAAACAGTTTGTGTCCGGGGTGGGAGGAGTCAGCTGCAATCTTTCCTGCTCGCCTCAGAGTCCTGGAGGCGTACAGGTCCAGAAGAGAAGGAAGATTGCAGCCAATCACCTTCTCTGCAGAGCGAATGATGCACTGCAGCCTGCCCTTGTCCCTGGCAGTGGCAGCAGCGTACCAGATGGTGATGGAGGAGGTGAGGATGGACTCAATGATGGCGGTGTAGAAGTGCACCATCCTTAATTAAGTCAATTATAAAGTATAAACAGAGGTACAAAATCATGAAACATAATTAACTGTGACTGTAATAAAGCAACCAGTACGCACTAATGGGGACACCTGTACACATATATAAAAGGATTCAAATAACTGTCTAATATTAAAGATCCAAAGATGTTAATTAAAATTCATTAATGCTATAGAAGTCAGTTTCTGCAAGGAAAAAACATTTAAAAATGTTAGGACTTATCCAAAATACTCATGGTAAATAAAAATGTTGAGATTCAAAATTACAATCAGAAGATTTGGTGTAGAGCCTGTGGACACTATTATCTTTGTTGCAAATTCCATATTTGTCTTTCTTGGTAGGAATGTAGTTTGATGACAGCGCGACCAGCACAGATCTGCCCAACAACATCCTGAGGTCTAATCAGCCAGACTACAGAAAGCACCCGTGCTATTATTGGTTTAGACCTCGTTAGACTTTATATGAACCGCATAAAGCATAAGCTACATTTTCCTCGTCTCCTGCGCCGCTGTCACCCGTCGGCACGTGTTGCCTGAAAATCGAGCGCACCTCTCTCACGCGCACACATAGGAACAGGAAGTAAGAAAAGAGGAAAGAATATCCGAGAAGGGAAAAATTTACAATACAGTTTATGAAACATGAGCCGAATTTATGACAACACATCTTTAAAGAACAAACCAGTCCACAATGAGAAGTTTGACCGCGTATGGTGTCCTTCTACGTACGAAAGGTAGGGGCTCAAATACGTTTTTTTGCTGAATAAGAGTGACAGGTAAAAAGAGAAAATATTCAGATGAGATCAGTTCAAGTGTAACTACTAGGTGAACAATCACTTATAACTTAAAAGTCGAAAAAGTATTCAAATGAGTTCAGTTGAAGCTGACTTCTGTCGAAATAAAGATTTGAGACAAACTCCTTCAAACAAATCTGTCGTTTTTTTCAAGGAGTTTGGTGGGTCCATTATACAGATGAACAGAACAAAAACTGAACAGGAGAACAGATCTTTGAAGTCGTTGCACATTGCTCTCATAAGCATAACAGAATGCACAGTTACAAGTGAAAGCAGAAAGATTTTAATACTTGACAGTTTTCTTCCACAGTGGCCCAGGGGTTCTTTTGGAAGGAAAGCTGCTGGATGTTTCCAGACATGCGATCAGTGATGACAACAATCAAAAGGTACAGTAGGCAAGATACAGCAAGATACAGCCAGGGACTCACCTGGCGCTATAAGTCTGGCTCTTTCTTCACACTTTCTTCATCTGTATGTAAGCAAATTATCAGTATAAAACTGCATTCCAGCTCTTTAGCTTCAGTAAAGAAAAAAGGTTGTTTAAAAATTGGTGGTTCTCACCAAGGGTCAAGAACCATTGTACAAAATGGAGTCATTTATTCATGTAGGTCAACACATCATTATTAAATAAAATAGTACATATAATATGTAGAAAACATAATGTCAAAAGGAGAAACCTCTGTCTTAAAAAATTAATGAATGTAATCAACATGTTTCTGAAATAAGGGTTGCCCAAACCTGAAGCCTGTACTAGGAAAGGAGTTTAACCTGCAGAGATTTAATTTGGGGTTATCAAGGCATGTCAGGGCTGACAAACTCTGACTGTCAGGATTGGTGTTAAACTGTACTTTGACGGTGAATAAGATGTTGGTTAGTTGATGCAGCGTCAACTTAATGGGATTTTGTTTTATAGAGTAATTAGTGAGGGGTAGTCTTGCATAGCAGACCTTGATTTAGCCCAGTGCCGCTAAGCCCAGTCCTCTTCTGTGCTTGGGAAAGTTGGCTAATCAGAAGCAAGTGAGCTTTCAGGGAGGGGGGCCTTAAAGAGACAGGAGCTAAAACCGAGTGTTCAGAAAGAGGGTTAAAAGAGGTGCTGAAGCAGTGAACATTAAAGCATGTAAACATTTTTTAGTAGCAAGCGTAAATACAAGTATGAACCTGAAAATGAGCATTCTACGGCACCAGTGAATTGGGCCTATTGAGAAGAAAATCAATTTTTTCTCATAAATTTGTGACAATTTGTTGACTTTTTTTCTTGTAAATTTACCACTTCTTGGAAAGTTTTTTCATAGTTTATTACCTCTCTTCCCTATTTTTTGGACACATAAAAGAGTCAATCTAAATATGTGAAAACTATTTAAATATACACATGGGCTGCATCTCAGAAATTGACTTGTTATTTAAGTAAGATCTACATCTAAAGCGCCTAGGCTTCAGGGCTGTTTGAATGTAATTCTAATGCTAATAACTTATTTCTAACACTCATTTCAGCTGCAACGCCGGTGGAAAGTGCATGTGGCAACAAGTCAGGATGAAATATAAAACTATTCTATAAAGTGGTGTACTAAAGGATATGATATACGGGGCAACTTTTTGAGCAATGTTGCTGGGCAATCTTGCTAGTCCGGCTATGTTTTGAACAGATAGGGGTGGTGCGGGGCGGGTGGCGGAATGGTGGGGGAAGTGGATTACGGTAGTAATCTTTACTCATTATCATTGATGGCAACGTTGCCCTGCACTATTGCTCTAAAAGTTGCTCCGTGTATCATCAGCTTTAGAGTTCTTATCATTAACAAAGAGTACAAAGGTAGTGTGTAGTCTACACTTACAATACCCTATTCACGTATAAAGGGTAACATTTAGTTAACCACAAAGATAACCTGCATGGAGCAGGTTAGAGGTGCAGTGTAAATTGCCATGACAGCATACCTCAGGAAAAACGTATCCACTCTTCATAGTACGAGTTAGTGAAGTTACACCTGACGTCACAAAGTTACTCCTGAAGTTACCTGAATGAGCCAGTTACCTCACTTCATAGTACAGGCCTTTGGTCTTGTCTTGTCTTCGTTTTTATTGAACAGTATAAACAGGTCATTCACCATGTGCCAAAAACTGTGGCAGAAACTCTGAAAGCTTTTGCTCCATTTATGCTTTAAAGGAAAAAAATCTACTCATTTGTTGCGAGGAGTGCTCAAATCTTTATCAGTTTTAGTATTTTGGTCAGACTAAACATAAACACAGATAGACAAAAGACAAGCCAAACTTTGTTTTTGTTTCTTTTATTAATCTGTTGGCAGGTCCGTTTCTATGTGCTGTACATAAAACCCAGCCTCATCCATCAAAGGAAATTTGATGCCAGCGGGAAGGAGATTGAGCCAAACTTCAGTGACACCAAAAAGATCAACACTGGCTTCCTCTTGTCCTCCTACAGTGAGTAGATAACAACAAACTTTTGCATTTATGTTTGCATGTTTCCCTTCCTTCCTTTACACCTGGCCTGTTTCATGTCCTCA
>NC_060171.1:31676204-31694146 GCF_021292245.1 Micropterus dolomieu | reverse complement strand
CGTAAATACAAGTATGAACCTGAAAATGAGCATTCTACGGCACCAGTGAATTGGGCCTATTGAGAAGAAAATCAATTTTTTCTCATAAATTTGTGACAATTTGTTGACTTTTTTTCTTGTAAATTTACCACTTCTTGGAAAGTTTTTTCATAGTTTATTACCTCTCTTCCCTATTTTTTGGACACATAAAAGAGTCAATCTAAATATGTGAAAACTATTTAAATATACACATGGGCTGCATCTCAGAAATTGACTTGTTATTTAAGTAAGATCTACATCTAAAGCGCCTAGGCTTCAGGGCTGTTTGAATGTAATTCTAATGCTAATAACTTATTTCTAACACTCATTTCAGCTGCAACGCCGGTGGAAAGTGCATGTGGCAACAAGTCAGGATGAAATATAAAACTATTCTATAAAGTGGTGTACTAAAGGATATGATATACGGGGCAACTTTTTGAGCAATGTTGCTGGGCAATCTTGCTAGTCCGGCTATGTTTTGAACAGATAGGGGTGGTGCGGGGCGGGTGGCGGAATGGTGGGGGAAGTGGATTACGGTAGTAATCTTTACTCATTATCATTGATGGCAACGTTGCCCTGCACTATTGCTCTAAAAGTTGCTCCGTGTATCATCAGCTTTAGAGTTCTTATCATTAACAAAGAGTACAAAGGTAGTGTGTAGTCTACACTTACAATACCCTATTCACGTATAAAGGGTAACATTTAGTTAACCACAAAGATAACCTGCATGGAGCAGGTTAGAGGTGCAGTGTAAATTGCCATGACAGCATACCTCAGGAAAAACGTATCCACTCTTCATAGTACGAGTTAGTGAAGTTACACCTGACGTCACAAAGTTACTCCTGAAGTTACCTGAATGAGCCAGTTACCTCACTTCATAGTACAGGCCTTTGGTCTTGTCTTGTCTTCGTTTTTATTGAACAGTATAAACAGGTCATTCACCATGTGCCAAAAACTGTGGCAGAAACTCTGAAAGCTTTTGCTCCATTTATGCTTTAAAGGAAAAAAATCTACTCATTTGTTGCGAGGAGTGCTCAAATCTTTATCAGTTTTAGTATTTTGGTCAGACTAAACATAAACACAGATAGACAAAAGACAAGCCAAACTTTGTTTTTGTTTCTTTTATTAATCTGTTGGCAGGTCCGTTTCTATGTGCTGTACATAAAACCCAGCCTCATCCATCAAAGGAAATTTGATGCCAGCGGGAAGGAGATTGAGCCAAACTTCAGTGACACCAAAAAGATCAACACTGGCTTCCTCTTGTCCTCCTACAGTGAGTAGATAACAACAAACTTTTGCATTTATGTTTGCATGTTTCCCTTCCTTCCTTTACACCTGGCCTGTTTCATGTCCTCACACCTTAAAAGCCCTTAAAACATATTTTCTCAGTCACCTTGAGAGTTGTCGCTATCCATGCTGTCTCAACAAGCCTTGAGGAAATTTGGTACAGAAATTCGTTGTCCGCAGAAGATGATGGCTGGATCCGAACCTTGTTCTTGTAACAATGCATACAATTAAGCAAGGAATTTGTGATCAGTTGTTGATGTATCATGTTGTGCAAGTTTGCCGTTAGGTTATCGTTCATAGCTGAGTGGTTTCTGCTGGTATGTGAAAAAGTTAAAACTGTCTCTGCATTGGCTGGGAATCGAACCCGGGCCTCCCGCGCGGCGGCCGAGAATTCCTAATCCATTTTCCATTCTATCTCTATGGTAGTGTTAAACCTCTACGGATGTAATGCGGCTTTCGGCCACTGTCGCTTTGTGGCGCTGTGACCGCCTCAGCTCCGGCTTGCTTCGTCAAGTTTTCATTCGGTGACTGGAGAAGAACAGAGATGTCGTCAACAGCAACAACTTCGTACTGTTAGTTTTGTCCAACAAAGGTAAGCGACTTTTTGTATCTTTTTGACTAAGAACTAGATAAAAATGAGCAGATATCTGAGTTGTCTTGGGAATTTCGGAGCTTTGTATATTAAACGACATCGACTTGGGCTTTTCTGTTTGCGGCACATCTGGTTAACGTTTCTCAGTTCAAATTTATTCAAAGGGAAGGGGACAAGGCAAAAATAAATAACTCACTGTCAAAACAAGAATATCAACATATTTACAAACTTGCATTGAATGAGCTAATAAATATCTGAGGTATTTATATTATAGCTTTACGAATGACATTGTATGGTAACCAAGTATGGTATTTTAATAACTAAGCTACAAATAGTGTGTTTGTGCACATATATATGTATTTGTAAATATAGCTGCTATACAAAAATGTGGAGCAGCAATGGGCTTCAATTGCCTATAATGACTAGTGCAAGTCACTTATTTTGTAAGGCAAGAGTCTTTCTAGTCTCTACTGATCTGTTGACTGGATGATTCTCAGAACGCCATTATCATGCTACTGTCAAATCCTATTCTTACTGTCATACAGTACAAGTCACCTCTGTGGAAACAGGGGTAACTGTCTTTTACATAATGTGGCAATGTTTAATTTTTATCTTTAAAGTATGTGTTGTATTTTGAATGTGTGTTTATAATAGTAATATTTTTGTCATGTACCCTGCGTCTGAAATTAAAGTTAAAGCCAATAAAAGAATGTATATTTTGGGTCACTTCAGGAAATATTGTCAATTTTTAGGCTAAAAGAACATAATTTGTTGTTTATACTGTTCTCAAAAGTCAAGAAGGGTCCTATTTTAACCCAAAATTATGTAAGGATTAAGAACATGTGTATGTTTAATATATACTGTTATTTTTCTCATATGTCACAGGCCAGCAGGCAAAAATCTATCAGTTTTTTTCCTGGGAGGATCAAAATTGTTTTCCACAAGGGACCTCTGGGGTACCTTCTGCAGCATCCAACTGATGCAGCTAAGCTGCTCATGGACAATCCTTCTCTGCAGGACAGGTCTGCACCTCTGTGGGAGGACATAGTCAAACAAAATGCCCTGACTGTGGTCTGTCAGAGAGGAGGGGATGCCTCAGACAGGACAGAGGTGCTGGGGGACTACATTCTGCAGTTTGGTGAATATAAGGGAAAATCCTTCCGGTGGCTTTTGGAAAACAATGTAAGCTACACAATCTACCTCATCAAGCACACAGAGAAAGAATAGGCTGCAGGAGTGTTAAAGACTGAGGGGCAGAGTAAGGCCAGTTTATTGTCCTTTGTGGGTAATGCCTGCAGCTTTGACGAAATCCAAAGACTTCTATCTTATGAGTCAGAAAAGCCCGCTGCTCGAGCAGCCTCAGAGGATGACCAGCTGGTTGGCTTTGGCATTCTTACCGAGAGCACCTGGCGGGAGTTGTGGGAAAGCAAGGCTGATGGCTATGCAGCCTTTATCCAGTTTTTCAGGGACTCAGATGTTAAGACTGCATTAAATCAGATATAAGTAGTTGGACCTGTTCTTATCATCAGAAGTGTGGATGAGGACAGATCTCCAATCTCTGGGACTGTGGCCTGGATTCCACCATATGCTCAAGCCAGGAAATGTGCTTTCATTATGGTGTCTCCCTCCACAGCCAGAACTCAGTGACACTGTATCAGCGCTCCCATTCCGTATAAAGCCAGATATAGTCTCAGCTGGTGTAGGCAGGCCTCGAGTGATAGTTGGCACCAGTGGGCAATACTACATCTTTGCTTCACGTCTTCGCTGCAGGATGTGCAACAGGATATGGTTTGCTGACAGTACTCAGTGGTTGGATAAACTGCCGAAGCGGTTCACAAACATTCTGCCAGCATTCCTAACCTACAAGAAGTCCATTTACAAGTCTGTGCTTCATGAGCTGAGGCACACTGGCAAGTCACCCTCAGACATGGCAAACCAGGTGAATGAGCTGATTCACCTTAAATTTGAACAAGCTCATCTGGCATACCTTTGCAGCATACAGAATGTCCGGGATGAGGCTGGGGTTTACGGGCAGACAACTCTTAGTCACTTTGTGAGGAAGGATGACACACCACAGTCACCACAGAGCCTATCAAAACACAGATGAGTGGTGTGGAGTCTCTGTCTCTGCTCACTATCTGACTGATTGCCTTATTGATAAGTGCCAGTGCCAGCTGACCGCTATCACTAAACTCCTGCAGGGCACTTTTGGACAGGTCTTTCAGTCTGAATACACCACAATCACTGTCAGTCATACATAACTAAATCATACATATTCTAATCAGTTTCCCCTGCTTGTGTTCAGGGATTGCAGCGATCTTCACCATGGAGAACACCTCAACTGGGATGCCTGGAGGACCACACAGTCTATCACCTATGAGGGCACTGATGGGACTCTGGTGAACACCTGTGCATCCTGTACACAGTACAACCCCAACATTGTGGTCCAGATAGATTTGTTTCACTGTATGAGATGTTTCACACAGGAGTGCACTTCAGAGCATCATCCCCTCTACAGCACCTTTGTCAGCTTCTCTCCACTGCCTTTTCTGTCGTGGATCAGGAAGACCCACTGAAGCTGAAAGATGCTAATCGGTTCTATGGAATTCAGCCACCAAACCCTACAAACCAGCACACCAGAAAGCACTGTAGGACCAGAATTCCACTGCCAACAGAACTGGTTGATAGAGCATTTCCACCTGACCACAAACTCATGCTCTAAATGCTAAAGACGTGGCAGATCCAGAAGGTGCACATACTTGGTGGGCGGCTCAGTGACCCTGAGATCAAAGAGGGAATCCTGTACAAGTATGGGGAAACTCTGCAGCTTAATCATGTCCCTGGTGAAGGTGTATAAGTCCCAATCTGGATTCCAGTCAAGGGAACATCACAACAGGAGGGGTATCATTTCCACCGGTCCCATTGGATTACTGGAACAACTCGTGTGTCCTGCGAAATACCAGAGTGCCATCCAGTTCAACTTGATTGGAACAAACATAGGGTGCAAAGGAAAGATGATTCTTCTGTTCTTCTGCCTCTCCCCTCTGGCCCAACACCATCCACAAACCCAGCACCACCCACTGTTGTGACTGTGAGGTTTAAGTTCTCCCAACTTAAACCTGCTGCAATCACTAAGCTACAGATGTTGTCACAAGGAAGCATGGAACCTCCAGATAAAATAGGTAAGTTAATACTTCTAGAACCAGTATATTAAATAAAATTGTAAATGATTTGTTTTACTCATCAACATCAGCTGAATGAATATGAGTAAAATAAAAATGAACTTGCTTTTATTTGTTACAGAAACCTCAAAAACTCCACCCCTGCTATTGCAGTCCTCATCAAGATGTGCCCACACTGGACCAATCAAGACTGGTGGACAAGTGTTCTTCTTGGACCACAAACGCTGGACATCACCAATGAAGGAGGCTATCTATGGCCTCCTAGTCAAGTATCATGGACAGAAAGACACGTTCAAGCTTGTAGATCAAGACTACGTAGCTATGGTCCATCGGTCTGCCACAAATCCAAACAGTCTTCTTCACCCCACAACCAAATACCATATAACACAGTACATAAAACACCAGGCTAAAGAGTTGAACGCAAGCTCATCTCTGAACACCAGTCCAGAAAAACCTTTGGAGACACAAACAAAGTTTAACAGAGGGAGTGCTCATGTCCCAGTTGTAGAACTGCCACCAGCCATTGTGAATCAAGCAGATCCGGTCTCGCTGCCAGCATCTGAAAATCCACTAACACAGGAGAATGTACAGAAAATGGTATAGGACATAAAGCTGCATCAGCAGGCACAACAGCAGCAGCAGCAACAAAAACCCAGACAGACGAAAAAATTCCTCTCGTGCAGGCAGCCAAAATCCCGCAACCAAAGTGACGGATCATCAGTTCATCACTTTCATCAACAAGGGCAAGTGTTTAAAGCCTATTCTAAGGAGAGACTGACAAATCCCAGAATGGCTTTTGAGAAGTTTGCGCAGACTGACTTTTTTCAGCATGAACTGCAATTAATAAAGCGCAGAGTGGAGGAAAACTCTGAGAAGACGAGGAAACTATCGGAGCCTCAACCTCAGGGAAGAATGTGCCATTTCTGTTGCACAGAGCTGAAACAGGGCAGAACAACACATTCACACAGGGTTCCCAGGAGTGGCTGGGAAAAACATTTACTGCCCAATCAAAGTCCTTGCTTTATAAAAAGACAGAAGTATGACCAATGAAATTACCTAAAGGGTTTTAAGCCCCGTCATTCTATGGCGTGGGAAAGGAGAGGTGGGCAGCAGAGAGAAAGAAATTGTAAATCTGAGGTTTTGTGGATAGACTTACATACATTTCATATTTTAATAATGTGTTGTTCATGTTGCAGCATTCTGTTGCTCCATCCATTTGTTTCAAATACTGTAAAACTTTTAACAATTAATAGCACAGTCCCAAACACATTTTGACAAATAAACGCAGGTCCCCATTAAACACATGGTCTTGTTTTTATATAAGTTCTTTAGATGCATAAAACCTCCTAAACCCTGCTGGGTCGCCCACTTTAGCTGCTTCTTAGTTGCTTAGATTGTTAAAAAAATATTAATGTTAAGACTAAACGTATGATCAATATGTCAAAATGAACATGCTACACATCCTTGGTTAGATGCTCAACAGATCAATCGTTCAGTTCATTTAACAGAAACAACAAGCCCCAAACTTTTATTCTTATAGATTTACCAGTGTAACCTTACCTGCATGGTACAAGAGATGAAAAGGAAAATGAAGTGCCGACTCCTGTTACCTTTGAAGCGCTCGTTAAGTCTGCTTGTTAAGTCCCAATGTGTCCCTTCCTTTATTATTTATATTCCTTTGGTCTGTAAGGGTCCAGGGTTTTGAAGAATCAAAACAGCTTTTCATAAAAATTAATCCAGGTTGTGAATCCTGTCATGTGAAGTCCATCCCTCTCTGTGTGTTAACTTCTGCCACACTTCTCTCATCCTGCACCCTGTTTTCGTTTTATACTTGCTAGTTTTGCTTAGTATTTAGTTATTGTTCTTCCACCATGTTTCCACAACTTCTGCCCAGCCATGTCCCATTGCTTTGCAGCAGTTATAATTTCACTTGTTTATATTTGCTTTTTTTGTTGTTTTTTGACTTGTAAATGCTTGTTTTAGCACTCTCCATATTCTACTGAAGGCATATGTTTGAGTAGATATTGTTGTGTGTACGTTAAACTGGACCCAAAAGCACAACAGAGCCGGATAGACGTTCTCAGTACAAAGGGAGTTTATTGAAGGAAACAATCTAAAGAAGCAGGTGGGCAGGCAGTACCAGTTAATCTGTGAGACGAGGGAGAATACACAAGGATTAGTTCACGAAAGTAAAAGTCAGAAGACAAGGTGCATACCGCTGGAGACTTGATAACGGGCCTTTGATTGGGAACGATGTGCAGGTGTGTAGAGACACAGAGTGCAGGAGCCAGAGAGGAGAGCCACGCCCTCCTTCAAACCAAGTAGACTCACAGGGTAAAACAGACAGATAGGCACAATAGGGTGGGGAAACAGCAGAGAATGAAAGGTAAACAAAGGAGAGAGACCACCGGATAGAACAGATATAATAAAACACTCATGTTAAGTATAGAACTTGTTTCACTTGATTTCTTCTTCAAAGCACTGCTTAGTTTATTTTTGATGTGAATAATCGGTCAATATTTTATTTTATAATTTAATTTTGAATGCAACAAAATAGGTCAGAACCAAGGGTATTATAGTTTTGGATTTTTCCTTAGTTTTTATTTTTATTTCGTTTTGACTTTTTGTATTCAATTTCAGTTTAGTTAATTAGTTTTTAACGTGAATTTTTATTTTATGAAAACGCTTAGTTTTAGTTTAGTTTTTATTATTTTTAGTGTTAGTTTTAGTCTTTGTTGCTGCAAAAGTAGACTAGGAGCCAGAGCGTTCAGCTATCAAGCTCCTCTCCTGTGGAACCAGGTTCCAGTTTGGGTTCAGGAGGCAGACACCATCTCCACATTTAAGAGTAGGCTTAAGACTTTCCTCTTTGATAAAGCTTATAGTTAGGGCTGGCTCAAGTGAGTCCTGAACCATCCCTTAGTTATGCTGCTATAGGCCTAGACTGCCGGGGGATTTCCCATGATGCACTGAGCTCCTCTCCTCTTCTTTCTCTCCCTCTGTATGCAACCTCATCCCATTATTGCATGTTACTAACACAACTTCTCCCCTTTCTGGTAGTCTTGTGCTTTCTCGTCTCTCTCCTCTCTCCTCCTATCACTTCCTGCAGGTTTTCTGGCTCTGGAGCTATGGAGTCTGGATCTGTGGCTGCGGGTCACCTGCTGCCCCCGTGTTCCTGCTCGACACCCTCTGCTGCAACGACTATTGTTGCTAGTCTTATTGTTATTATTGTTATTATAATCATTAACATTACGATGGTTACCATTAACACTATTATAAATATCTGTACCATTTTTCATTTAGTCTATAGCAACATCACCTTTACTGTGTGTACCTCTGTGTGTGTATATTGTGTAGGCTGCCTCCCTCCCCTCTCTCTCTCCTTACATCCCTCTCTCTCTCTCTCTCTCTCCCCCCTTCACCCCAACCGGTCGAGGCAGATGGCCGCCCACCCTGAGCCATGGTTCTGCTCGAGGTTTCTGCCTCTTAAAAGGAAGTTTTTCCTTGCCTCTGTCGCCTAGTGCTTGCTCTTGGTGGGAACTGTTGGGCTTCTGTAAATATCATCACAGAGTATGGTCTAGACCTGCTCTTTTATGAAAAGCGCTGTGAGATAACTGTTGTTGTGATTTGGCGCTATATAAATAAAATTGAATTGAATTGAATGATTCCGAGCTCAGTTCAGTTTAGTTCAGTCCAGTTTAGTTTATTCACAAAACATTAAAATACAACTACAATCATTAGAAATAATGAAGATTTGTGAAAAGGGACACTTTTTTAAACTATCTGAAGCTTACACACTAAGCAAATATATACATATATTTGAAGTACTAACACATTATAATAATAATCAGAAGTGAACAGCAAAGTGGGATACACATCTCTTTCTTAAAAATAGAAATCATTAAGTCATTTGTCTTTGATAACAGCCCTAAATGGGATTCGGACCTGCATCCAGATAATCTTTTCTAAAATTTCAAAAGTTGTTCAGCACCTTGGACAGCAACCAGAAAATGCTGCTATCTGATTGGCTGTAAATTACTACTTGCCCCCGCATGGCAGGCGAGAATTCTACCATTGAACCACCAATGCTTGAAAAAGCTGTCCCGTGTGGGCAGACACACCCACTTTCTGGTGGAATTCTCACTTGGCATCCGTGGCTTTGAGAATTCTACCAATGAACCACCGACGCTTAGTGAACAAGTCAAATGTGGACTGACGTGCTTTCAGGATGAAGACACACCTGGGGGCTCATGTATAAATGCTGCCTAAGCACAAAAAGGTTACTACCTATATAAATGAATTTGAAGTGAGAATGTGTGGGCCATGGTGCAAAATCTTGAACTCTTGAACACGGGGGCAGCAGGTGACTCGCAACCACAGATCCAGACTCCACAGCTCCAGAGCCAGAAACACCTGCAGGAAGTGATAGGAGGAGAGAGGAGAGGGACGAGAAAGCACAAGACTACGGAAAAGGGGAGAAGTCAAGTTAGTAACATGCATTAATGAAATGAGGTTGCATACAGAGGGAGAGAAAGAAGAGGAGAGAGGAGCACAGTACATCATGGGAAATCCACCCCCAGCAGTCTAGGCCTATTGCAGCATAACTAAGGGATGGTTCAGGACTCACCTGAGCCAGCCCTAACTATAAGCTTTCCCTCTCAGCTCTCCCATAATCGCTACTCTCCATCCTTATCATCAGCCCTATTAATGCAGGATAATCAGAAAAACCAACATTTAAGAATGTGTTCACTTGTTAAACCTCAATCTTCAAATGATTTCCCAGGGTGGGGGATACCACTGACTGAAGCCATCATTTTGGCAAAGTGTGAAGCATACTCTGTATGATTGCTGTAAATATACCAACACTGCGTGACACTCGTGCGTAATGCTACATGGCTGTGCTATGGCACTGCAGAGGAAAACACGAGTGGAAGGAGTAGAGAGTGTTCATTAAGATTTCCTGGCCCATGATGATGACTGGCTAATACTTCGATTTAGATTCCCTAGAGTCGTGCTCTTGGATCTGTGTGCTGAACTGGAACCAGCATTTCACAGACCAACCTGGCGGAACCGTGTCATACTGGTACAAATACAAGTAGGCTATACCCTCTGTTTCTGGCAGTCGGCTGATAGCAGCGGGAGCCAACAGGTGTGTGTCTGATGGGATCAACAATAGCCTGTATGAATTTGAATTTATTTAAGGATAGCCTCTTGAGATGCATCCTCTCATTTTCAAGAGGGTCCTATAAACACAAATACAGAATGCAAAAGACAAATCACAAGATGGCAACAAAATGAGTGTGCCTAAGAAGCTGAAGCCTGCTTGCTCAAACTTTTGTCAAGTAAGGTTCATGTGAGGTATATTTTCTACTTTTATTTATTGACAATAATCTAAGGTATCTGAGGTCTCTCTAAAATACAAGTTGGATACTTTCCCACTCACTTCTGTGGAAGGAGTGGAGTCAACTCACAATGACTCATGATCCAATCTCCCTCCAAACAATATGGGAAAGGATGCAGCAAATTAAGACTGAGATGATTTCCCATCTGGACTTGAAACTGGACACTCAATCTGAGACTAAACCAAATTTAATGCTCTGTCACTATACTTGGCAAACATGTGAAGGAGTTTGAGCAGAGAGTGAGTTCCAATGAGGATGATATGCAGGATCTGACACAAGTTAAAACACTAGAAAAGGACAACTCCTACCTGATTGATCGTACTGATCGCATCAAGCTGCCCCGGGGTGATTTGTTGACTACTACTGAGTGTAACTGTACTCATTGGTAGAGACAACATTTTGTTTTTGGCCACAGATGCCATGTTATCTTGTGTTTGAGCTTACTGTCACTGCAGCCCTATTTTGTTTGCCGTTAACTATGTCGTAAACTCCAGTAGCCGCTGCTGTTGCAAAGTGCTAAATTGTAGGCTTGACTATCAAATATGGAAGGATTATGATTTATGATTTAAGGATGTCAATTGACAAAAAAAATATTATTATTAGTACTGGACCCTCGGTGCTTTTCTTTCTTTTGCATGTGCCTCCACTTATGTTGCTGTGAACCTAGAGTGTGTTATTCCTAATGTAGAACCAGTTAATTTTGAAAGTATTTTTATTAATATTACTTTTCATGATAATAAACATCTAACAATTGGTAACATATATAGGCCTCCATCTTCTGCAAGTGACTATAAAATGTATTTAGTCAACTATTAGCTCTCTTCAGAGGCATAATGAAATTATTATCTTGGAAGACTTCAGTAGGAATTGGCTTGATCGTTCCTCCTGTAATGATAGAAATTTAATTAGCAGTGGAAATCGAGGCAATGTGAGAACATTAATGTTCATCGTTTTATTCAGGACCTAATTGCAATCAGGTGGGAGAGATTTCAGTTAATTCCTTATGTTGATGATGCATGGAAATTCGGAAATTACTAATGTAATTGATAAACATGCTCCCCTGAAAACAAGTAGAGTCAAAGGCGGGCATTTACCCTGGATCAGCTCTAATCTAATAAGTCTTTTTAAACAAACGGATAAAGACAACGGTTCTTTGCTCATATATATATAATTTCCACGACATCTAGGATTACGAAAATCTTGAGACTGGGATAATTTCAGAAACGCCAAATCCAATTACTATAAAGATAGTTTCTCTCAAGATTTTCGTAATCCTAGATGTCGTGGAAATTATATTCCTGGTGAGGGGTTGAGCAAAGAACCGTTGTCTTTGAAAAATTTATTTAACAAAAGAGAATAAACAGAGAAGTACTAAAACACATATACAGCTGGTCCAGAGACCTGCCGCCTAAGGCGGCTTCGGGCGTCTGGCCCCGACCAAAGGGATACATCATCACTTACACAGACTAGGTTTCTATGATTTGGGGAACAGAGATCCTCTCTCAGCCTTGAATGAACATTCCATGAGAGGAGAGGAACAGCAAGAGGAGGAAAACACCAAAACAATCTCACAGCTCCTAAAACCTAGTAAATTTGGACAGACTAACATAAGGAGTATAGAAGAAGGAAAGGTTAAGGATAAAAACACAATACATATATATCTGTAAGACATAACAATGATAGTGATAATAATAATAGTAAAAGAACATACATAAAAGATTAAATGTAAGAGGACACAATTTTCTGCCATAACACTAGACAGTAGTAGTAGTAGTTTGAGTCTTTTGACAGACTCGTTCATTCAAATCTCGTTCATTAAATGAACTAATCTTTTTTTGAGTCATTTTGTTCATTTGAACTAAGCTGGTTATTGTAGCGCTGCAGCCCTCTAGTGGGCGATTAAAAAACAGCGCCGTTCTCAAACACGGAAGGCTGCCTGGCTTGCTTTATTTGACAAATTCACCTCTTGATTACTGTATATCATCATTATATAAACCCCCCTGTGTCCACAACCAAATTCAAACCATGTAAAAACCACAGAAATATGTTGTCAATATATAATCACCACTACTCCAGCTAAATCCTTCCGTTTTCACAATCTTTCCCGAGTATACAACCAGACCAGCCATATAAAGGCTTATGTATATAATTATATCATTATCTCTGAAGTGCTCATTCATACAGTAGCCTAACATCCCAATCCATGAGTAAAATATTAATATCAGATTTGCTGTAAATATATTGAAGTAATAAGCTTGATACACTATATGAATAAACACACTCTTATTAAAATTCAACCAATTTAATAATAATCTGGATCAAGCCACCAAGTTCTTAAAGAACTCCACAGAAAAGAGAGAGGAACAAAGAAATAAACTCATATAAACGCAGCAGTTTGGCAGTTCTGGACACAGAATGGGCCACAGAACACACATGAGCACATCACTCTCAAACACTGCAGGTTGTTCAGCAGTCACGAGCTGTGAAACAACAGCACAGCTCTGTTGTTAAATAAAAAGAAAAAGTTACGTGGAGTTCTCTGGCAGACCTGGATCAGCTGTTAGCTGTTTACGGGGCTAACGCTATTGTTTCTACGGGGCTGTGTTTTAATGACCGGGTCTGTTTGTTTTGGAGAGGAGACGCCCTCTGAGGTAATTTTGCTCCTGGTAGAACCCTGTCAGGGCTCTGAAGTGGAGCGGACCCAGAACAACTGTCATCACCTGTTAGCTGTAATGGTCAACACTAGCAGGACTAAAGTTACGGTACGGCTGTGTTAAAACTATAACTTAGCACAACATCACTGCGCTGTAATAACGTTATGCTTTATAAAATGTCATGCAGCTGCCGTGTGACGAGTGAACGTAAGAGTCCAAGATCCTTCACACATGAGTGAAAATTAACGAATCACTCACTGAGACAACCCGTTCCTCCCGAATCATACACACGATTAGGTCTTATGAACGAAAGGTTCTTTGACCGACACAACACTACTAGACAGTTCTGGAATCATTTGAATCACATTCTTTTAAAACAAAATAAAATAATTTCATTATTTATTTTTATTAGATTTATAGAGCTTTATAAATCTGATAAAAATAAATAATGAAATTATTTCAGACCCAGTACTTATTTCTGAGGCTTTTAATCAGTATTTATTTTCCATTTGTGTTTGCCATCACTTTGACTCCTATGAGATGGCTGGTACCTCAAACTTAACTAATACTAATAGTTCTTTTTCTTTTAGTAAAATCTTTCCAATTGATGTTTTTCATGCCATTTGTGAGCTAAAAGAAAACAGTAATGCGGGTCCTGACGGTATAGAAGCAAACTTTGTGAAACTTGCTGCTCATGTAGTAATGTATCCTCTTCCTCTTCCGGACTTATTTAACTTATCTTTATCTACTTGTGCAAGCCCCTCCATATGGAAATGTGCAAGAGTTACCCCTTTTTTCAAAGGTGGTGATAGATGTGATGTGTCAATCTTTTTATCTCCGTCACAATCTGGTTTTAGACCTAATTTTTCCACGACTACAGCTCTACTGAAGTTCACAAATGATGTGTTCTCATCCTTTGATAAATCCCAATTCACAGGTGCAGGCTTTATTGATTTACTAAGGCTTTTGATTTAGTTGATCACTATCTTCTTCTTGAAAAGCTCTATCCCATTGTTTTGAATCAAACTTCTTAGGTTTAACTTATACCTTCATAGCAGACGTCAGTGTGTCGTTTTTCAGGGCTGCCAGTCCGACTATCTACTAATAGATAAGGGTGTTCCACAAGGCTCCACCTTAGGACCACTTCTTTTTACTATTTTTATTGACGACTTACCTCAAATGTGCTCTAATTCTTTTGTTCATCTTTATGCTGATGACACTGTTATTTATATCTCCAACTCAGATTTACTACAAATTCAGAATTCCTTACAATCTGACTTCAACCTGTTACAAAAATGGCTTCATAGTAACAAACTTATACTGAATAGAAAGAGGTCATGTTGCATGTTGTTTCGAACTCGACATAGTCATGTATACTCCACTGACATACAAATTAATGTTGTTAACAGGACCCTCCTTGAGAAGGTTGACTCATTCAAATATCTTGGACCTTGGATTGACCCTGAACTTTCATTTAAACCACATATTGACATCTTTATTTAATGATCATATGGCTGTCTAAACTGACTATTAATTGTTTCACTCTTCCTGTCAGAAAAAGAATAATTTCTCAGATGATGCTGCCTATTATTGATAATGCTGACATTGTTTACCGGAATACCACCAACGCTAATTTAATGCCCCTTAATGTTGTAGTTAACTCACTTTGTAGATTTGTCTTGAGGTGTCCTTATAGAACTCATCACTGTTTAATGTATGAATCACTAAACTGGTTGCAACCTAAATCAAGAAGGCAATTCCACCTGGTTCAGTTTATCTTCAAATGTGTTTATTTTAACTGTCCCTCCTATTTAAAACAGCATCTGATTCCATGCAGATCTTCATAGCCATTCAGACACATGCAATACAGAGAAATCTTTTGCTCAGAATAGTCTTTAACTCCTGAGAAAACACTAAGATCTCAATAGTATATTTTTTTGAGATCACTCCAATCTGAATTGTTGCTCCTAAAACCCCTTAGGAGAAAAGGATGAGCTGAAGAGAGATTGAGGTTTTGAGACTTGGGTAAGATAAATTGATACTGAAATGAGATTACAATAGGAGATTGGAAGTCACAGATGAGATCTCATCATTGTATCTTTTTGAGATCACTCCAATCGGAATTGTTGCTCCTAAAACCCCTTAGGAGAAAAGGATGAGATGAAGAGAGATTGAGGTTTTGAGACTTAAGTAAGACAACTGGATACCGAATTGAGATTTCAATAGGATAAATAAAAGTAACAGATGAGATGTCATTATTGTATCTTTTTAAGTTCATTAATGTCTTGCTTATTGCTCCTAAAAAGCAGTTGGGAGCTCTGGGGAGATGATTGTATCACATCACTGTCTGTGCTTGGAGAACCATGTTAGAGGCCCAGAGCTGGATTTGAACCCCGCTCCTGCTGTTGCAAAGGGCAACAACACTGCCTCTGCGCCATCTAGGTGAAATTAACAGTGAAGGACTGATTGTCTTTAAATAGAGTACAAGTTTCCTTTACTTAAAAGAGGAGAAATACCATATCCACAATTAAAGTCCTCAAAAATCTACTCAAGTAAAAGGTATAAAAGTATTCCATAGTGAATATACTTAAGTATCAAAAGTAAAAGTGCTTATTCTGTATGACAGATACATGTTGTATCTCAGTTCTTGTGTGCATTCGGTCATTAATGAATTAATCTCTAAACATCATGTCAAAGTATTGGGTGTTCCAGTTATGTTTGCTGTGACTACCTTAACCAATTGGAAAGCATGACATTTGAAAGTTCAATATTTTCCATGTCAAAATTTATTTTATTTTTCTCAGTAACTTGTAACAGATAATTAACAGTAAATACAATAAGGATTTGAAATTAATGGGAGTAAAAGTATAAACCCCCATAAAAAGAAAATACTCAATCTCAACATTTCACGTAAGTAAAGTACTTGAGTAAAATAACCCCTAAGTGGGTTGAGAAATATCTTGGAGCTTTTTTTCTGACCCACATTCTGGAGACTGAAATTACACTTATTTAAGATAATGTAGAGGTCGCATCTTTTGATCAGAGTAAGACAGAGATGGGTTTTTGCTCCTGAGACCAATATGAGAAAACTGAGACATATTTGATAAGAATCATGCAGCTCATTTGTGTCTAGGAGAAAAGAAGGAAATAACTATGAGATCTTATCTTGGATTTTGCTTTCCTATGGGATACCCCTTTTTCTTTATACCCAGAATTTATCAAATGAAATATTTCTTCTCTCCTCCACTTCAGTGATCAGCACCTCAATCTCACACTCAGATGTTTTGCAGCAGGATTGGCTGTTGTTATTTGGACCTTAGAAGGTGACGCTGGAGTATTTATGGTCATTTGCATAGTAGTTTGTGGGAGGAGCCAAGGCGGGGTATGTGGCCCGTGCATGTGCGCTCAGTTTCACGTTGATTGGGATGTACAGTGGGGAGAGCAAGTTTTTGATACACTGCTGATTTTGCAGGTTTTCCTGTAATTTTCCTGTAAAAAAGAATGATGTTTCCACCTCCATGCTTCAAGGTTGGGATGGTGTTCTTGGGTTGTACTCATTCTTCTTCTACTTCCAAACACGGCGAGTGGAGTTTAGACCATAAAGCTCTATTTTTATCTCATCGGACCACATGACCGTCTCCCATTCCTCCTCTGGATCATCCAGATGGTCATTGGCAAACTTCAGACGGGCCTGGACATGTTCTGGTTTGAGCAGGAGGACCTAGATTTTAATCCATGACAGCGTAGTGTGTTACTAATGGTTTTCTTTGAGACTGTGGTCCCAGCTCTCTTCAGGTCATTGACCAGGTCCTGCCGTGTAGTTCTGGGCTGATCCCTCACCTTCCTTATGATCACTGATGCCCCACGAGGTGAGATCTTGCATGGAGCCCCAGACTGAGGGAGATTGACCGTCATCTTGAACTTCTTCCATTTTCTAATAATTGCGCCAACAGTTGTTGCCTTCTCACCAAGCTGCTTGCCTATTGTCCTGTAGATCAACCCAGCCATGTGCAGGTCTACAATTTTATCCCTGATGTCCTTACACAGCTCTCTGGTCTTGGCCATTGTGGAGAAGTTGGAATCTGTTTGATTGAGTGTGTGGACAGGTGTCTTTTGTAAAGGTAACGAGTTCAAACAGGTGCAGTTAATACAGGTAATGAGTGGAGAACAGGAGGGCTTCTTAAAGAAGAACTATACTGACTATGGTGTTTCTCTAACTTTTCCCCTAGCCCCACAATGAATTGTTACTGGTATTTTCTCTAGCGCCCCCATGAGATAGATTTTTGTGATTCTGAGTGAAATGTCTCAACAACTACTGGATGTATTGTCATGAAGTTTGGCGCACACATTCAGTTTCCCTTCAGGATAAACTGTAATTTCCAATGCCTAATGAATAAGTCAGGATGAAGACACACCTGGCCAGTTTCATGTCCTCACACCTTAAAAGCCCTGAAAACATATTTTCTCAGTCACCTTGAGAGTTGTCGCTATCCATGCTGTCTCAACAAGCCTTGAGGAAATTTGGTACAGAAATTCATTTTCCGCAGAAGATGAATCCTGCTGACTTTAGTGGTCCCTTGACTTTTCCTCTTGGCCCACGATGAGGTCAAACCAATGTCTCATTTTGGGCAAGATTGAAATTTTGGCTCAGAAAGTTACGCAACCATCTGAAACAAGTCAGAGCGGCACAGAACAAACTAAGGCGCTGCTTTCAACTTGCAACTTGTAACAGATAATTAACAGTAAATACAATAAGGATTTGAAATTAATGGGAGTAAAAGTATAAACCCCCATAAAAAGAAAATACTCA
>NC_060171.1:31659353-31676104 GCF_021292245.1 Micropterus dolomieu | reverse complement strand
TAAATTACACACTGCTGAAAGTAACTAGTTACACTACTAGTTACATTATGTTTGGATTACTGCATAACATCACCTGTGATGCACAATAACAATATAGTCTAAAGTTACACCTCATATATGCTCAGATCAACATAAATCCTTATTATAATGAGATGACATACACATGATCTCAGCTGACATCGGGCAAAAGGCGAGGTACACCCTGGACAGGTCGCCAGTCCATCACAGGGTTCATTGGAAACATTTATATTTTAAATAGTGCATATTATTACCCTCTGTTCCTCATCGGAGTCAGCACAAGACTGCCCAGGCTAAAGAAACAATATGAAGTAATACCTCCACTCCTCAAAAGATGTCTTTGGCAGCTCTGCCATTTCTGGGTCATCATGAACTGGCGCTAAAGTCGGAAAAGTGTTTTGCAACTACGCACGGAAAGGGACGTTTGATTTATTTTTCTCTCCTTTGTTATGCAGATAGTCCAAGAACCATGCCACGATTACTGAAGTTATCAACAGTAATGCATTACATTACTGTGGTACAGACAAAAGTAATCTGTTTACAGTAATGCATTACTTTTTAACGCGTTACCCCCAACACTGCTGCTAATAGCAATAGCAGGAATGTTTCTGAATGTGTCGGAACTACTAACAAGGAGACTGGACAATTATTTCAGCACTGTATAACATCACACAAGTGTCATTGTTCAAGACACGGGACTTCCAACTTCACAAAAACAAATTCTGGCAGACTTATCAACATGATGGATGATGTAAATGTTTCTTACAATAATCATAATAATAATAACTTCATTTTTATTGCAATTTAAAAAAAAATCAACATTAAATAATACAATAAAAACAATAATATAATGTTTATTAAAAAAAAGAAGAGATTTAAAAGAGGCCACTGAGTTTGCCTGCCTTAGATCTCCAGGCAGGGAGTTCCGCAGGTGAGGGGCCTGCACAGCAAATGCCAGCTCACCTTTAGTGACAAGACTTTGAAGCCCTGCTGCAGGATCTCAAGCATTGCTCCGGTCGTAGGGAGTTATCAAGTCACAGATTTGGGCAGGAGCCTGACCGCTCAGAGCTTTAAAAACAAGTAGTAAAATCTTAAAAATCATTTCTAAAACTCACAGGTAACCAATTAAGGGCAGGAAGTTGGAAGCCTGTCTGCAGCATTTTGAATTAGCTGTTTCCCTTACTAATTCAAGAATACAGAGCATTGCAGTAGTCAAGTCTTGAAGAAAAACAGGTATGGATGACCTTCTCAAAGTCAGCAGAGGAGAGGAATGTTCTAATCTTTGTTAGGTGTCTCTGCTTGGACAAAACAGGACTGCACCACTTTGGTCACCTGAGCATCAAAAGACAGCTCTGAGGCAAAAATGACACCAAGGTTGCGGGCTTCTTTCTGACCGTTATCTGAAAGGACACCCAGGCTAGTGGTGAGATTATTAAGGTAGCTAGTGCTGGGTCTGACAGGGGTAAAGACAGCTATTTCTGATTTTGTGTCGTTATTAGACATCCAGGTTTTTATCTCAGCGAGGCAAGAGAGAAAACAAGAAACATCGGTAGAACCAGGCCTTAACAGGACATAAAACATTACCCTCAGATTCTTTAGCAAGGCAGTGGTTGTCTTGGAGGTGTGTTTGGGGTCGTTATTGTTTTGTGATACTGCCCTGTGGCCCAGTCTCCGAAGGGAAGGGATCATGCTCTGCTTCAGTACATGAACTGTAGCTCCCCAGTGCCGGCAGCCCTCATGCAGCCCCAGACCAGGACTTTCACCACCATGCTTGACTGTAAGCCACACACTTGTCTTTGTACTCCTCACCTGGTTGCCGCCACACACGCTTGACACCATCTAACCCAAATAAGTTTATTTTTATTACTTTATTTGTTATATATTATTACTTTATTGCCAAGTAGTGTTTTACAAATACAAGGAATTTGCTTTGGTAATAAGGTGCTACACGTAGACAAACATACAGTTGACATAAATTAATGTAGAAATATATAAATATGGAATAGACAATGCAAGTTATATAAGAATAATAAAAAAACAGAGAATTTTTTTTTTAATTTGCAGAGAAAGAACAACATCGCAGATATTTAACAAGTGCATTATTCCAGGTTTGTGTTGTGCAGAATTAAGTCTGCTTGTCTTCTTCTTCGCTTTCTTGTGCATCATCTTTAGAAGAGGCTTCCTTCTGGGACGACAGCCATGCAGACCAATTTGATGCAGTGTGCGGTGTCTGGTCTGTGCACTGACAGGCTGACCCCCCCCCACCCCTTCAACCTCTGCTGCAATGCTGGCAGCACTCATATGTCTATTTCCCAAAGACAACCTCTGGATATGACGCTGAGCACGTGCACTCAACTTCTTTGGTCGACCATGGCGAGCCAGAGTGGAACCTGTCCTGTTGATCCGCTTTTTGGTCTCGGCTACCGAGCTGAAGCTCAGTTTCAGGGTCTTGGCAATCCTCTTATAGCCTAGGCCATCTTCACGTAGAGCAACCATTATTTTTTTCAGGTCCTCAGAGAGTTCTTTGCCAGGTGAGGTGCCATGTTGAACTTCCAGTCACCAGTATGAGGGAGTGTGAGAGCGATAACACCATATTTAACACACCTGCTCCCCATTCACACCTGAGACCTTGTAACACCAATGAGTCACATGACACCAGGGAAGGAAAATGGCTAATTGGGCCTAATTTGGACATTTTCACGTAGGGGTGTACTCACATTGTGGCTGTGTTATGTGTTATTTTGAGGGGACATTTACATTTTTATACGAGCTGTACTCTCATTACTTTACATTGTAGCATAGTGTCATTTCTTCATTGTTGTCACATGAAAAGACATCAAATATTTACAAAAATGTGAGGGGTGTACTCAGTTATGTGAGATACTGTATATGGTGAATAACAGTGGCCCCAAGATCGACCCCTGGGGGACCCCACAAAATAGAGGAGCATGAGAGAAGGAGGCTTCTCCAAGGATCGAGGAAAATGACAAACCAATCCAGGGCCACATCTCTGATGCCAACATACCCACTGTGTAGGTAGATGCATATGGATTATGGTAAGTCAGCTCCCAACAACTCAAATAGTGGCATCGGCAGCTAGCAGTGGTACTTCCGCTGGCAGCCTGAGGTGCCGCACCACCTGCCGCTGTTTCTGTGGTATTTCCTGAGATGCCACAGGATCCACCGCTGTTTGTGTGGTAAACGCGCCAGGGTTTGTTTTAACTGAAACAAACAGGTTAGGTGTGAAGGCAAAACTCACAAAATAAATTCATTGGGAAGTGGAATCAAAGACAATACAAAAGGCCAGTGTTAGTGTTTGACATATGCATTGTATATTGACATCAGCAAAACTCAAGAGGCATGTTGGCATACATAGCAAAACCAAAGCAGAATGCTACTAATAGAAAGTAAGTCTTTTGCAGTAAAATAAGGTTATAAAACGTGAATATAAATTGCAAGTCAAACCAAAATTAACATTGTCAAATTAAAACCATAAAAGGTCCAGAGTGTAATATTTCTAAGGATCTATTGACAGAAATGCTTTATAAGATCCATAACTATGTTTTCAGTGGTGTATAAAGACCTTACATAATGAACCGTTATGTTTTTATTACCTTAGAATGAGCCATTTCTATTCTTTCTATCTCCGCCTTTCCATGGGCGCTGCCATGTTGCGCCGCCATGTTGCGCCGCCATGTTTCTACAGGAGCTGAAAACAGACAAACAGCGCTACAGAGTGCGTTTTGTCACTACCTTCTTCTTCTTCTTCTTCTTCTTCTTCTTCTTCTTCTTCTTCTTGTAGCATTCCGGCAGTGTAGACGCTCATCACTATGGTGAATACGTACGTACAGTACGTACGCTCGAAGAAGAAGTAATAATATACAGCAGGGGTCAGCAAATAAGTTTTGCATCGGAGCAATATTTTCAACCATTAGATGGTGATTGAGAATATCAGACATAATGTGACATATTGTTATGATGTTTGGTTAGCTCAGGGCAGGACTCTCACATAGAAGGTTGTGTATTTGATCCCATGTCGGGAGAATTTTATTTTTCCCTCAAAATAGATTATGAAGCGACTGTCACACGATAAAGCATGTGCTGCAGTGTTTATGTTTCGGTGTTTGATCCACATCCATCAACGCTTTTCATTTCCCCAGTATCTCCAGGCAGAGGACATTTAGAGGAATCACGTTTTCTGACGGCTCTTTCAGAGGTGTGTCAAGCAGGCTACTGTTTTTTTAAGGAAAAGCTTTCAATTCAACTCAAAATAGAGTATTGCTGCAAAAAACGTTGCGCTTTTATTTTGCAGGCAAAACCACTAAAGAGGAAGTGATCATGTGAGTAACTGTTGCTGTCATGAGATCTATTTCAGGTTTATAATGGACTGTGCTGCAGAAACAATGACAACGTTTCACACTCTTGGCTTACATTTTCCACGTTATCTGTCAGTGGTCAAGTTGCAATAACATATGGTTTTACTGAATAATTAAATAATATAAGTGGAGTGGTAGACTAGACAGTTGGTTTGCAACCTCACCGCTAGATGCCACTAAATCTTACACACAAAAATGTTTAGAAACTTATTATACTAAAGAAGAAACAGCTTATGCCGTTTTTTCAACTCGACTCGACTCGGTTTGGCCATGCTTCGTTTTCCATTGCAGATAGTACCCCTCAATGTAGCTGGTCATCATAGGGACACCACACACAACTGCCGCAACGTAATTTTCAATGCGACACCCACACCAGCGACCCACACAGCTGTCTCTTGATTTAAGTTAAAACGTTTCAACATGCCTCAGAATGTAAAGACAGATAAGCGGTATGAAAACCTTCCAGCTGTGTTTTCCTCTGCCGTTGTTGCTGCAGCGGCCTGTGTGACAGCGGGAGCAGAGGGCTCTGTGAGTGGGCGGCTGGCCGGCATCACAAGCTCCTCCCGGGGGTTGGTGCAGGCTTTCCCTGCCACCACTTGCGGATCTCCTCAACTCCGAAAATATTCAAGCACATTTTTGTTCCGACATCACTTCTCGTAAAACTGTCAGTATTAAAAATCTACACATTTGATTTCTCACCTCAAAATTTCAATTTAATCATGAATAACGTATGAAAATTGTAAAATAGAAAACGTTCTGTTGCTAGCCTCTGTCTGGTGCAGCAATGATGACGCAGTGAATAGTGACTATTCTCTCTGACCAATGAGTAAGCCGTGTTTTCACGTCACATTTTAGTATCGCCTCAGCCCGGTTGGAACCTCGACAGGGGTGATCCCAAAAAAAGCCTGTTAGCTGGTACAGGTACAACTTTTCCACATGGAAAACCAAAAAAAGGCGAGGCGAGTCGAGCTGGTACCATGCTGTGGTAAAGGGGCTTTAATTGCCAAGAAGGTTTTAGACATCCAAGGGATTTGCTTTTGTCTTGGCGCATTCACAAGAAATGATGTAGTAGGTGGAAAATATTAGACTTGAGAAAGGAAAGTACTGCAAGAAAAATATCATTAATATAAAATTGGCAATAAGATCTAAAAATTATAAAAGATTAATAAAGACTATGCATACAATATGGCTGTTATTTAAATAACATTTTGTGCAGGGGTGTGCAGTGCAGGAATCAGGTATACTATTGATTATGATTTTCTTTTAAATAAAGGTTGAAAGTTTTTGTCAGTTGAGTTTAAACCAGTGATTTAAAACCTCAGTTGATATTTCAGATCAAAAGGGATTATATTAAATTATCATACTTCGAGTGCAATAATGCATAAGCTGCAGTTCTCTGGATTTGAAGTCTCTAAAAAACACATTTTGGCAGCATATCAACTATTAAGTGTGCATGACAGCATGACAGATATTAAGATATCAGATTAATTGGAACCAAAGTGGAGACTAACTGCTGTGTGCTTTTGTCCTTGCTCTAGTTAAAATTGTAGCATGACTCTGTACTTCTTGTAACTATTAAGCTAGGAGGAGATGCACTTGAAATACAGCGCAACACTAAGTGACTTCCGTGTTACAAGAGAAAAGCTCTGTGTTGCAACAATCCCCTGATACTTTCGTCCTGCCCCAAACAACAAGGCATAGCTCCCAAATGGAGTTTGAGGTTGCTGTTTTTTTTCCCGTGACCAGTGAAAAGTTGATCAACTAAGACTCTTCCTAAAGGTTTAGTCGACTGTTAGTGGGGCATCCTAAAACAGAACTAAAAGAGTGAATAATAGATTTTTGTCACTACAGAGCAGAAAAACAGATACACCAAGAGCTTTGCAACCAGTTAATCAAGTTGTTTTAGTTAACATGTTAGCAAACTAGTGCCCCCATTAGCAGTTATGGGATGTTTTTCTCAAAAGTGTCTGGACACTGGGTGAATGAAACGTTCACTCTACTTCTAGCTCTGTTTTGCACTCCACAAACTCCTGAGAAAGATAGCTGGCTCTTGAATGTTAACCCTTTTTCAACAGCTATTTGCTGTTTGCCATTTAGTACTAGGCAGGGAGTGTACAGTGGGTTTTAGCAGAGCGTTCATGCTGGCTAGTGTTTCCTGAGGTTGATAGCATAAATTGATGCATAGAATCAATGTACTGTAAAACCAAAGCAACCAGGCAAAAAAGGCTAGGTAAGGGCTGGTAAGTTTCTAATTGGTGATAATTCTCATTGATTACTGTGCCATGAGCTGATCTTTAATCAGTCATTTGATTGAATGTTATCAAAAAGATAATAATGACATTTCTATAATTATAATAATAAAAAATTTTGAGTGCACTGTTTTTGCTGTTTTGGAATATGTTTCCTGTATTTGTGTTGTCTTAAAATATTGTCATATTTTACTATTATTTATACCTCATCCATTTTTATCAATTTGTGTGGTTACATCAGTAAAAATGTATAATTACACTTCTTGACTTGCTCATCTCGTCTGTAAATTAAACTATAGTCATTAATGCTAATAACAACTTAACATACAGGCCACCCTACAGTGAGGCTGGAGACTGTTACTATCGGGTAACAAGACGACCACAGGCTCAATCTCTGCAATCTCCTAATGTGTCCATCAACAGTCACATATCCTGCAAAAATGGCCTGTAGCGAAAGACTGAGTTTGCTGCAAATTGCCCTAGCCTACAATTTCAGTAAGATGCATAAATTACAAAATAAAATGTAAAAAGTAAAGTTTTTTCATCGAAAATGTGACTACCTACTGAAAATGGCATGTTGTGTTAAATAGCATCTTTCCTCTGGGAAAAATTCAAGTCTGAAGGACGAGAGATCCCTTCATAAACCCTCTGACCGCCAGCAGGAGCTTTTTCTGACGTGTGTGCGTCATGTGGAATCATTTGATATCTGTTGACACATGTCCCAAGCTTTTAGGTTCAAAGTCTCAGAATTGTCTCTGCCTGGCAAATTAGACATGGTCTTTCTCTCAAAGGCTGCGCAATACCATAAGCTTAGCACACAAAAAGAGGCTGGGAGGGTGGAGGGAGCTGCATCAACAAATGCCATTGGCATGACCATATCAGCACAGCAAAAGTGGTAAGTGTCGGATTATAATGGCTGTGCCTGAATATGCCTGAATATGAACATGATTGGACGTCACTAGTCAACTGGTAGCCAAGCAGTAGATATATAAGCCAATGATGCCGAAGCATGAATGAAGCAGCTCATGCCAATCAACTAATGCTATGATCAGTTTAGGATGCCTCATTGTAATACACGTCTGTTCAATGTATTATCACATTTATATCTAGACCATTTCCAAAGGAAAAATGAAAGTTAAATGTGTGTGGAGCTCTAGCCACCATGAAGTCGACATCAACGTCAAAGTCATTTTATTTGTCATATGCACCGAATAACATTGCATAAAAGACAATCTTGTGACATGGCTTGTGACAGCTACACAGTAGGCATTAAACATTCAATATTATGTATATAAGTGTGGTAGTGCCTATGGAGGGTACATTAACAAAGTGGAAATAAACATTTATTTACATGAAAAAGACCAGAGTGTAACAAGTGTTTGTTGAGAAACAGTATGGCCTGGGGGAAAGAAACGATGTTGCGTGCTTTCCTAAGGCATCGCTTGCAGTAGATGCCTTGAGCATAAGAAAGATGGCAGCCGATGAAGTGCTCCGCTGTCTTTACCACCCTCTAGTGAGGCGCTTTTGTGCAGATTTTACCACCCAGTCTGTTTCCATAGACCACGTGAGTTTGTCGATGAACACACAGAAGAACTTGAAGACGGAGACTCGCTCCAATTCAGTTTCGGCATGACCCCTCTTTCAGTTTACTGAAGTCCAGAATCATCTCCTTAGTTTTGCTGACTTTAAGAGAGATGTTGTTGATGTTCTGGCACCGTGTTACCAGGTCAATTACTACCTCTTTGTAAGCGGTCTAATTGATGGGACCCAGGGCAGTGGAGATGACTTTGAGCTGAGTATGCAGCCCTGGGAGGATCCGGTGCTCAGAGTCAGTGCAGAGGATGTGAGGTTGCCCATTCTCACCACTTGGGGTCTGCTCATCAGGAAGTCTAGGATCCAGTTGTAGTCAGAGCTGTTTATATCCAGGATCCTGAACTTGGGAATAAGCTTAGCATGTTACGGTTAATGTTGAATGCTCAGCTGTATACCACGAAGAGCATCCTCACATTTATGTTGCCCTTTTCCAGGTGGGAGGGAACGGTGTGTGCCATCAGTGTGATGGCATTGTCTGTAGATCTGTTGTTTGGGTATGCAAATTGTAGGGGTCCAAGGTGTCAGGAAGAATGGAGCTGATGTGGGTCCTGACCAACGACTCAAAGCACTTCATGATTATGGAGGTTCTTTAGGCAAGTGATGGAGCTGTTCTTGGGTACAAGGACAATAGTGGTCTGAAGCAGGTGGAGACTGCAGACTGGTTCAGGTAGAGGTTATGAGTTAAATGTCTTTACAACTGTTGGCTAGATTGTCACTGAAATTTTCCTCTCCAGAAAAGACCGCTTGTATAGCATACTTAATATACTTTGATCCAAATACCTGCTAAACTACATTTACATTTACATTTACACATTTGGCAGCTGCTTTTATCCAAAGCGACTTACATTTGAGAAACAACATACAAGCATCAACAAAGCATCTAATACAGCACGAGATCTACAACTGACTAGTACTACATACTAGTAACAGCAGCAATAAATACTAGTAAGAGCTATAAATACTAGTAAGAGCTAATAGCACATATCGCATCAATGGGGTAAATACCTAGGCAAAGAAGAGTTAACAAAAAAGTGCTATCAATACAAGACAATTGTAAGGGCATAGAAGAAGAAGAACACAGGAAGTGCATGTTAGAGGTGTTATAAGAGGAAGCGTTCTCAGAAGAGATGAGTTTTCAAGAGCTTTTTGAAGTTAGAGAGGGACGCCCCTGCTCTGATGGCGTGTGGTAGCTTGTTCCACCATCGTGGTGTCACAGATGAGAATAGCCGGGAATGGGATCGCTTTGTGTGAAGGGATGGCAGAGCTAGGTGGCGTTTGTTGGAAGTGGCCAAGAAGGAACGTAAACTTGTATAATGTAGCTTAGGCAGATAGGTACAGATCCAGTAGTCACTCTGTATGTAAGCATTAGTGACTTGAATCTGATTCTGGAGGCCATGGGTAGCCAGTGGAGGTCACACAGTAATGGAGTGACACACGTCCTTTTGGGCGATCTGAATCATTTGTAGAGGCATTGCAATAGTCGAGGTGAGAGATAACCATGGCCTGTACCAGAAGCTGGGTGGCATACTGAGTGATGTAGGGCCAGATTTTTCTGATGTTTTTCTGATGATAGAGCAAAGCAGCACGACCGAGAGACAGCAGCAACATGGTCTGAAAAGGACAACTTTCCAACAAGTTTCTCACCACCCTGGTTGGAGTGATGGTTGAGGAGTTGATAGTAGTAGTTTGATGTTATGGTGGATAGATTGCTTGGCTGGAATGACCTAGAGTTTAGTCTTAAGAGAGGTTTAGGTTGAAGGTGACATGCCTTCTCCCATGAAGATATGTCCGAGAGACAGTCTGTGATCCGTGCCGAGACAGAGGGGTTGTCTGGCAGGATAGATAGAGTTGCATATCGTCTGCGTAGCAGTGGTAAGAGAAGCCGTGCGAGCGAATGATCAGCCCCAGTGAGCTGGTGTAAATTGAGAAGAGAAGAGGCCCTAGCACTGAGCCTTGGGGCACCCCTGTGGAGTGGCAGTGGGAGGAGGATAATTGTCCTTCCCATAAAATATTGTAGGAATGACCGAGAGGTAGGATTCAAACCACAGGAGTGCTTCACTCAAGATGCCCATTGCTGAGAGTGCGGATAGCAGGATCCTGTGATTAACTGTGTCAAAGGCAGCTGATAGGTCAAGCAGGATAAGAACCGAGGATTGTGCCATTGACCTGGGAGGGCAGAGGAAAAGATGTAGTAAGACTGCCACATGTTAGCCTTGGTGTTGAGCCATTTCCCGAGGGAGATGTATAAGGACTGTTACATGGTAGGTTTTCCTGTGCCAAGTTCACACAGTGGGCGCTGACCAGGGCGGGAATAGAATGGTTGATTTTGAGCGAATTAGAGAATTGGCTAGTTATATCCGCCACTTTGCCTGTGAAGAAGGCAGCAAAGATATCAACAGACAAGTTTGTGGGTGGTGGTGGAGGTGGAGGAGGATTTAGTAGCGCTTTAAAAGTGGAAAATAATTTCCTTGATGATATCAGTTAGCCATGGGTGGGACTAGTTCGGGCGAGCAGGCTTGGTGGAGAGAGGACACAGGCCATCCAGGCACGAGTTCAATGTAGAGCACTGACATTGTGCGGCATCACTGACCTCGAGTGAGGAAAAAGTGTTGAAGGAAGGTAGAGTGGAAGCTACCACTGAGGCAAAGTGAGTGGGAGACAGGTTGCGGAGGTTGCGGCGGTGTAAGACAAACAGTGCTGGAACAATGGGCTGTTCCTGTAGGCATACCGCGAACTGAATGAAATAGTTGTCCGACATGTGTAGCGGTGTGACAGTTAGGCACTCAGTGGCACAGTTTCGGACAAGAACGAGGTCAAGCACCTTGCCAGCTTTGTGTGTCGGGGGGGCTGAGAACCCGTGTTAGATCAAAGGACTGAATCAGAGACAGGAAGTCTGCTGAGTTTGATTTGTCTAAGTGAATGTTCATGTCACCGAGGACAAGTAACGTACAGTCATGCTCTGGGATTGAAGACAGCAGTGTGTCTCTGGCTCGTCCACAAAGTTACCCACTTGTCCTGGTAGACGGTATATGACAATCACAGAGACCTTTACCGGAGCGGACACCAAGACAGCATGATATTCGAAGGAGGTATAGTGGTTCAGGGGTAGCAGCTGTGTGAATTTCCATGTGTCGGAAGTCCCTCATATCAGGCCTAATTAATTTGTCCCAAACAAGATGTATGTTGTCCCGTTTATCGACTACAACGCTGATCTAACCACTGACTGATACAACAGCAGCAGCAGCAGTGCTGATCACGACACTTGACAATGGTCACAGACAGCTGACATCATCACAGCCCCCCCTCACTCGCCTTGGTATTCATCAAGTAACATTAGCAGCTACTGTGGAAACAGATAAAAAGGCGGCAAGTGAAGCCTCGTAGTGTATTATCCTGTCAAACATGGACTTTAGCGCCGACTGTCTTGTTAAGCTAAACAGTGCTTTGTTTCATGACTCAAATGTTGTGAAGAAGATGCACTAGGGAAGAAGGAAAGCTGAGATGATAACAATGACTATTTTAGTACCAAAGACTGTGCGGGATTTCCTGAATGATCTAACTTATCCCCAGCCTTTTACTTAACCTTTCACTCGGTTGCCACCGACACCTCAAACGAGGGAAACAGAAAAATGTTTCCAGTGTGCGTGAGATATTTTTCTGTGTGTGATGGAGTGTGGTGCAAGTTAGTTGACTTTTATGAAGATAGTGATGAAACTGCAAATGGTATTCATCAAGCTCTGATAAAATGCCTGAAAAAGCTTGAACTGTAAATAAAACACATCACAACAGTTTTGTCTTATACTAATAGTAAAGGTACAGCATATAGAAGCTATGTTTTGTCATATGTACATGTGGGGGATAACCTTTCCTAACCTGCAGTACAAGAGTGTCAAGTGTTTTATATTAGACTAATAGTAAAGGTAACAGGCAATGGTTCAATTATAGGACTGTGTTAAAGGTACCTGCTGTAAATAAACTATTATGAAACCTACTGTATGTTGCCATGGCATGAGACTTATATTAATATTTAATTAAGAGATTAGCTATCATTATGACAAATTGCTTCAAACAATACACTGTATAGGCTTTTCACACAAAAACATACCGCAGCAGGCCGCATTTTGTCCCTTATTTCATAGTGACAAAGTTGGCAACACTAACTGTACAGCCTCACAAAGCCACTAGCATGGCTGTTGACTCTAAGGCTTGTTGCAACTTGTTTACTTTTAGGCAAGCATTTCACTTCTAGGACAGTCTTTTGCTTTTCTCTTTGCATATTGCAACAATGTTTTCTAAAAATCCACTGCATGGCTTAGTCAGCCTGCCCTGGACTCAAACCTTCACCCACCAATAAAATCATGGAAATCGTTCCGACCTCCTGCTGAAACTGGTATTATGCATTTATATCTGTTCTTTAAAAGAGTAAGCCCTACACACACTGGCATACAATATCAAGGAGCCACAATCAGCACACAGGCAGGGATTTAAAACTCACTGTGGGACAGTCACAAAGCCAACCCCCTGGCATGTTTGTCCCCAATGTCCATTTCCATTGATCCAGTCAGTCCAGTAAAAAGCACTCACTCTGTGCAATAATGCCACAGGAGCTCAGCGTGTGTTTACTGCCAACAGACAGACAGACTGAGTGACCCCTGGGAGGACTGGGCTGCTGTTATTGTTATTATGACGCATCAGCCTGTTATGCTGCAAATTGGCCTCTGTAGATTTCTGTAAATGTGAGCCTCTGTTCTGTATAAGATAGAGGTACAGTACAGTAGCTTTATTCATTAAAAGAGCACTCCACTAATTTAGCATTATTTTACATGTTGGTCATTTCTTACTAATTTCCCAATAAATTCCTAGATCGTTTCCTGGAAATAACTATTTGGTATAGATCATGTGAAAAATAGGAATTTCCTTGAAAGAAAAAAACAATAGTAGATCTTTATTCATTGTTCCTTATTACTAGAAACTTTGTTCTCCATTGAATTGTATGATGCCCGAATAAATTTCACATTTTTGGAAAAACCTGTCCTGTCTTCACAGTGAACTGAAGAGTTCCAACTGGACACTATGTTAACTTGTTTTCCATATTATTATTGAAATTTCTTCTACTACTATTACTACTACTACTAATAATAATAATAATAATAATACTATTATTATATTATTAATTACCTGGAAATTAAGTATTACAATTTTGTTGGAATGAAATGTTTGCTTTTGTCTGTAATTTTAACATTCTTAGCAATAGGTGTTATAACAAATCCAAAAACTACCTGAGTCTGCCTCTTTACCATTAGCCTCTGCCAGACAATGGACTTTTCTGTAGGGGGGTTGCTTCATAGGTCTTTCTAAACAATTAGCATTGAAAAACTTAAGCTTCATGCGGTATGGTAATGTGCTAATTAACAGGGGTGTAAAGAAACAGGCACTGCGGTGAGTACCTTTAAATAGTGAAGTGAAAACTATTTCCTGAGGGGCAGTCCATGTGGGTCAGACTCATGAGAGCTGTACATGCTGCCCAAACAAATAATTAATCAATTACTGGATTGATGGATGCCACAGAGATATATACAAGGCATATGGAGAAATGAGAATGGAAGTGAGCTAACAGTCAATAGTACACTGTAATACTGTAATACTGGCGCTGTATGGACAGCAAAGCTATCCATGCACCACTTTATTTTGTAACCTCTTACCTCAGATGTTGTTACATAAGCGCTCTTTTAAACCCTGTCACCACAAAAGCAAAATAGTGTGGATTTATCTGTTAACAGAATATTTTTGAGTCTGATTGTCACCTGCATTATGAATATTACAAGCTATGTCAAACTATTGATTGCTTCGAAATGTCACATGGAAATCCATCTGGTCAACACTGTATAATTTTGAGAAACTGGCTCAATGAATTGAATTATAATGAATTGAATGTCATTACTTTGTGTTTGATATTGAATTGCTTAACCTTTGCTAAAACCTTAGTGTGCCACCTGAGCTGACTCTGGGCACCCCAGGGTGCAGGCAACAACAGTTGAAAAGTGGATGAACTGCTTCTCTAAGGGCTCAAGTTAGAATGTTGTGTTTTCTTTCAGCTGTAAGAGTAAAATTTTACACGTATTGATGTGGATGGACTTCATATGTTTGTATGGTAAAGAGAAATGACATGTTCTCACATTCTAACCGAACCTCCAAGTGCAGTAAACGGATGACTGGGCATACATGCTGCTTTAATATGGAAGATGACCAGACTCTTGGTTGAATTCATAGGGTGTATTAATCAAAATAAGATGTAATAAAAGATGAAAGCCATATAATTTAATAACTAAAGATACTCATGATAATTTACAACTCAGCCAACTGAAAACAAACATTTTGTTGTGATGTTTGATGCTATGTGGGACAATCATGTCACAAAATGCACTGAACACATTCATTGTTGACCTAGACATTTCTTCTTTCTAGGCAGGTACTAGCCTCTGATACAGCATTAGCTCAAGGTCTACTTCATAATCTTGCCTTTTCAACTATATTGCTGGTCTTACTGAGTTTGCTGAGTTGTGATGAAGATGGATCTGTTGACAGGCAAGCTCAGTGCCTGTTTTGCTCATCTCATTTTTCCTCCTCTCATCTCATTTTTGCGTGATTGTTTGCTCCTCCCTGATTGAGTTTACTCTGTCTTTGCTTGTTTGTATTTAGTCTTGTGTTCAAGCCCTATTCCTTGTTTCCCTGTGTTTTCTTGGATTGTGTTTTTCTAGTGTTTTTGGACTGTCTGTTGCTGGACTTTGTATTCTGATTCTTGCCCACTCCCTACTGGATTTGGTTGGCTTTTGGACTGCTTTCCCACTACTGGAAATTCACCAGTAACCCTGTTGTGTTGAGGGTTTTGTAATTTAAACCACTCTGCTGAACCTGCTCTGCCTCTGTTGTCTGCATTTGGGCCCTAACCCTTGTTTTCCTGCTACTCCTATAGCAGTCATTGTAATAGTTCACCAGCTTGTTGCTAACTTTGTCTGTCTGCCGACTGGTGCTGTGCAGTTAGTGTAAAGTGATTTTATCAGTGCCTTCTCATTGAAAACATTTGCCTCCAGCAGCAGGAAACAATGCTGATGAGAGAGGTGAACCACAACAGCAAAGCCGGCAGCTTTAAAACCAAAAGAATGAGTTAAAAGATACTAATTGCGTCACACAGTTGAGAGGTACTGCAAAGTCAGGTGATAATTCTCCTTGGGTTGAACACTATTAGTGACCCTTTTATTGTTACCCATAGTAATATGTAACATTGTTTATATAAAAATGTTGATTTATGCCATAGACAAAAAATATTAATCCATGTTTTTCAATATAAATAGAGAACCATGACCAGAACAACAGCAAAGGTTTGTTGGCTAATTAATAATGTCCTTGGATCTAAATAACAGAAGAGGTCGTTTGCCAATGACTCCCAAAACTACACATCACCGGTCCCTAATATATGAACAGTGGAGACCTCCATCATCATGGTAACAATAATAAACATGTGGTTAACGTTGATCACAGTTTGGTTAGGTTTAGGAACCAAAACTACTTGATAATGTTTTGAAAGAGATCATGATTTGGGTGAAAATAAATACTTTATGTTAGTAAGTCATGTGAGCGGTCTCGTGACATAACTGTAGTTACGTACGAAAGTTAAAATAAGTCCGCACTGACTTCTAGTTTCATACGAGACACAGACAGCAGCCTGTCCTGTGTCTGCCCTATCCATCAACCCTCCTCCCTATGTAGACTGTTCATAGCTCTTCATCTATATATACCACTCCCTCCGGTGCACCTGTCATAATTAATAAGACCACTAGAGGTCCCCGCCTAACAATAAACGTAAATATTGTTCGTAATGTCTATGAAGATTCTCAGTCATCCAGGTCATAGTTATCCAACGAAGGTTAAAGTCAAGGGCAACTGGACTTGGTTGAAGATACTGGAAGACGTTTCATCCCTCATCCAAAGGACTTCTTCAGTTCTGACTGACTGGCAGGGAAATTCAGCTATTTAACCTCAGTGGGGTCGTTGGCCCGGGTCATCGATACCGCTGTGTTCGTTAGTGGTCCTTGTTGCTGTGACGACAGTCGTTACAGTCGTTAAGACTACCTGTGGCCAAGACTGAACGACCATCGTTGGTATCTTCACCTGAGGCCAATAGGTTACGTTTGTTGAGTTTCCTGGGAAGTGATGAAAGGACAGCATTGTAAGTGGGGGATAAGTGGTGGCGTAGACCCCCTCCCCTGTACAATGACGGCTTCTCGACCCTGGTGTAGACGGCTTCCTTGACACCTCTTTCAAACCATCCATCTTCTCTGTCTAAAATGTGCACCTGGTGGTCCTCAAACGAGTGTCCTCTGTCCTTCAGATGTAAGTAGACTGCAGAGTCTTGACCTGAGGAGGAAAAGAAGGTCAAACGCAACAACATTGTGATTCCATACGTGTCTGGAGTATCAGAGAAACTCAGGAGGATTTTCAACAAACATAACATCCC
>NC_060171.1:31572603-31659253 GCF_021292245.1 Micropterus dolomieu | reverse complement strand
GGGATGGGGTGTGGACTCTAGCTGAGTGTATATGTAAGCATACATCTTCACTCAGTGATTTCATACTGTGTTTGGATTCTTTTAACCCCATGGGCCTGTCATGAAAATGGATCAATTACAGTAACAGACAAAAGCCCAAACCAGGAAACTAATGCAGTTTGTTTACTTTGAATAAAATATGGCTTTTGTTCTTTTTTAATCTGGAATACTCCGCAAGCAGAGAAAGGAACAGACCACAAAGACATCTGTTGCACATTTTAGGTCCCATTGGCTCCAATACAGATGTGTTTATATGTTGATTAGTTTTGGTCTCATCTAGTTTATGTTCTAGTTTTAGCGTCTCAAAAATCAAACTTGTGAGTTGGCAAAGTTTATTTTCCCAAAAGACAGGCTGGACTCGCCACTTAACAAAATTTTTTTATTCAAATATAATTTTTTCATTGAGCACAAAGGTTAATTCTTGATTTTATATGTTATTGTCTTATACATACAAAGGCAAATGTTAGGGTTTAGAGCAGCAAACATATTAACACACTCGTTTCATTTTGGTTTTAAGACATGCAACCGGCTGTGTGCATCTTTTGTTGGGTATTTTGTCATGTACTGTGTCTGAACAGGAGTTTGATATCACTTTGGTCTTTACACATTCAGAGGAGAACGTGCTAGCTTAACGCAAGGGCTGGTATCGTAGATATATATACGTAGATGCCACAACGAGATGCGTCTCTGCTGCCTTGATATTGCAGCGGGGTTCTGGCCAGTTCAAATAGCAGAAAATGTGTATTGAATTGAAATTAAGCATAAAGTGTAAATGAGCAAATTATAATTATTTCACTATAAATATGAGTAAAAACAACATAGTGAAGCCTGCCAAATTATATTATGAATTAAATTATAATTAAAAAGTACTATTACTATCTACAAAAGATAGTATTTTTGTTTTTTAATAGGAATTTCCTGCAGTGTCCCATATCATAAATACATGCCTGGCATTTGTAACAAACCAAACTGCAATGTTGTATCTACGAATATATAGTATCTATATGGAGGTGTGAGGCTTGCTAATGTTAGCCACTGGTAATCCTACATTCAGGAATCATCTGGTTTTGCTGAGCCGGATATGTGAACCCGGTAGCTTCACTGTGTCAGTAAAAACACCTCCACAACATAAACTGTTTGCTTGTTAAACCACCATGTGTCAATGTTTCTATTTCTACATGTGTTAGATACAGAACCTGTGACTTGTGGGTGTCGACACATAACTTATTACTTATGCCGTTGAGTAATTGGTAAAGAAACCCAATTAATCAGTGAGTAAGGATAACACTGCTGATTACAAAGCAACAACAACATGGATTGGCGGTTTGTTGATTTATTATCATAGAATTGAACTGAACTAAAGCTAAAGCTGGATAAGGATCATCGACACAGAACTTTTGTTGGTGTCAGATAAGAATGCTTAACGCTGCCATAGCTATTGATCGCAACAAGTGGATTAAGCTATAGAATAGCTCGAGCCTTAATTGTTACAAAAATGTAAGCCATCAGAATACTTTGAAAGGCACTATAATCACAAGTTCTACACATGAAACACTTTTTTACTTACCTCTCTGAATTTTGATCCCCTTCATAATCTGGGTCACCTTCAATATATGTGCTTACATACAGTGCATCAAGATTTTCTGATATCTCTCCCTTGAAAGCCAGAAACAAACTGTAGTTACGGCCTGCCTCCAAGGCATTATTCAACTGGATCTCGAGGAAGTTACTTTCGTCTTCGTGGTATTTCAGCTCGGAAACACTTATCATCTCATTTGTGTTTTTGTCCATCACCGCTGGATCAGAAACAGCCAGGTCCTTGCTGTTAAGGTAGATTGTGCTAGTCCTCTGGACGCAGTGAAAGTTAACCGTAGAGTTTCCGGTGAAGAGCATTGTCTGATTGGGACTGGTCACATTTATCTTCTCGATGATTTGGGTGTAGAGGTGAGGCTGGAGGAAGACCTTGTAGCTCTGAGGTATGAGATTCTTTGGCAGCCGCATGACAGGTGGTGGTCCTGTTGTGGTGGACGGGAAGGTTGGACGGGGCGTCGGATTCAATTTAGAGATCTCAGTCTTGTACAGAATGGTCATGGTGACAATGCCAGCAATGACAGAGATGGTCAGGATGACAAAGGCAGTGGCGAGTGCCTTGGATGTAAAGGAATCTTTCATGCCGAAAGAGGTGGCTGCTTCCTCCTGTCAGTCCTGAAGGTCCAGTTGCTTGACTGGTAGAGATGAATCTGATGGCGTCCCTGAGCTTGTATGCCTTTGGTCTGCAATGACTGATCTGTTCGAGTCCAAGTAACCTCCCTCTCATAAACAGGGCTTGGCCTTAGCAATTGAGGGTCTGCACTTAGATTAAGCATTAACTTGAGCATTGCCAAAGGAGCAAAGAGTAAGTGTTACAGCGTGAAGGGGCCGATGTTCATTGGCCTTGTTGTAAATATTCAGATTGTGCTGTCAAACATCTGGGGGTGATTTCTGTAGTCTTGCCACTAACTCAGGGGTTAAGTAAACCTCTAGGAACACTTTATCCTCACAACCCATTACACACACAACCCTGTCCAACCCATTACGCACATGTTCCCTTTCAATAAACATAACACACACTGCCCGAACCATCATAATCACATTGCAGTGACATTTCCTCCAACTACTGCAGTCCACGGCCAGGTAAAACCTCAAAGCAGGGGGCCGGACGTTGGCTTCCAAAGATACATGTCAACACAGATCCTGGGCGATTGACAAAGTCCCTACAAACGAGAAGCATATGAGGGGAGGAGTGCTGAGTGGGCAGCATATGAGAGTAGAAAACAACAGCAGGAGAATACAGAACAGAGTGATTTGGGAAATCACTGAATTGGCTGGAAAGCCCCAACCTCAGGGAATCACGACCACCATGACTACCCCCCCCACACACACACACACACACACACACACAGACACCTCACCTCAGGAGATGAAAACATGGGGAAACAAAATGAAGCAAAATGAGAACAGTATAGGAAAAGCAGTGTACAGTGTGGTGGTGGTTTTTTGTACTGAGAACAGATGTTCTTGTTGCAGTGTCAAGGGAATCAAACCGACCCGACCACACTGAAACACTACGATGGTCCAACAACTTAGGCAAATCATCAGCGCAGTGGGAGCCAGCTGGAGGAGAGGCCAAGAAAAGCCACATTCATTCCTGTCGCACATTATGGTCTCGAATGAGCTGGATGTAATTATGTGTTACGACACTTATGAAAAAACACTTTTTCTTTTTTGGGGATTTAAAAAAAAAAACCACGACAAATTCCATTCATTTAGTCACGGAGTGTAACAAAGCAAATAAAATGCCCAAGAAACAATTCCCTGGTGCTCACTTAAAACAGTTAATAAGTTCCAGGATTTTATTTAAAAAGTGGTCCAGATGTTAGAACATCTGTTAAATGTCAGGGCCCTCTACTCACACACCATGCACGTGTTGCTTCCAGGAAGAACTTATTCCTTAGGAAGCCGGAGGTAAGTTTTGGGATCGGAGCTGTCATCTGTCAGATGATTCATGTTTCTCGGCGAAGCCTCAAGCTGATGCCGGCACACACAGCAGAGATGGGTTTATACACACAGACACACGCTTACAAATGAAAGTTAAGATTTAAAACAATCTTCTTTATGAAGAATCTTGTAAAATGTTTTACACTCAAAAGGTTCCATCAGTTAACTAAAATGTCACACGTACATCGATATTTCTGAAGAGCATAAATACCCTCAAGCACACATCTGCTACTCGGACAAGCCATGAGCACAAGTACTGTAGTGAAATGATGTCACACTGGTACATTTGTAAACACGTTTCTGAGAGAGAAACCTTCACAGCCAGAGCTTTGAGAATAGCGACCTCTACTTTTTGGGAGCATAATAGCAAAAGCACCTTTTCCACATATGAAATAGCTGGACCTGCTTGCTGCAGTGATTTGAGCAACCTTTCATTACAGCAGTGGAAATGTGCAAATTGGAAGTTTCCAAAGATCAAGAGTGGAGGAATTCTTTCTTTTTAAGACAGGCAGGGAAAATTGTTACAGTAGCTCTCCATCTGCTTTGGGAGAAATACTCACAGGATGAAAAGAAACGTCATACGCATCAACAGTTAAAACAAAAGGGGCACTCACAGAATAAATGTTGAGTGCAAACTGGAAAAGCACTGGAATGAACCCTCATTCAGCTGTGCTGCATTCCTGACAGGCTGTGATTAGAATTACACCAGCTTAATACTGGCAGGCTAAGTGTGTGCCAATGTATTTAGCTGCCAAGTCAGAGTGGCTACACAGAATCAGCTTTGGTTTTCAGGTAATTCAGAATGGGGTTGTCTACAGCACTTGGTCCTACTGACCCAGGGTCAGTACCCATCAATTTAAAAAAGCTTTTTTGTCATCTACTATGTCTTCACTTGCCGCAAATGTTACAAAATGTATGTAATTCAAATTTGCTATTTGGGATACAATTAATTAATGTCTTCTATCAGCATATAGTCAGTTTATTTCCTGCATGTGCACCTCTGGTCTCATCTGCCATTTGTGCAACCTTCTAGTAAAGGGCTCATTTTCTCTACAGCACTGCCCATCGAATAGAAACAGTAGACGACTGTCTGTGAGGATAATTACATCTGAACTCAATATTAACCAAACTAATAGGAATAGTTACATTTTCAGTACAGCACCTATCCGTTTTTCTATAACTAAGAAATCGTTTTTATTTTGATTTGTTTAGAAATTTGATACTGAGAATAAAGGGAAAGAGAATAAATAATATTTTTTAAAGATAAAGTCGTAAAACTTTGAGAATGAAACCGTAGTATTTCCAGCAAAAGTTGTAATAATTTGAAAATAAATCTGTAATATTTCTGTTCTTCTGAGATTTTGACCAAGGAGACTCTTCTCTCAACTTTTTCTTGAAATTACATAGCAACATTTTTTATTTAAATAAATTAGCGATGTTAATCTTGACATATTACAACTTTTTCTGGTAAAAGTACGACTGTATAATGAAAATATGGTGATTATATTCTTGAAAACACAACGTTCTGCCATCTGTTTTTCTTACCTCAGCAGTGTTCCGTCATAGTTTTCACTTTAAACAAGTTTAAAAGGCATTCTCCACAACTCGAAGAAGCCATTACACTCCGTCATTTAATCTTCTTTTCACAACACATCACTGGACTCAGGTAGAACTGTAGTTAATGTTGTACTTTTTCCACGACAGACCTCTAGTGGAAGTGAATCAAGGAAAGCACAACACAGTGCAATCAGCATGGAGCACATCTGGTTTTTGGAGATAATTGACAAACAAAATAAAACAATTATTGACACACTGTGTATCATTATCTTGGGGAAGTATTTCCAACTGTAACAGCAGCTTCCTCTTTAAGAATTGAAAACAACTTGTAGTCCTTTAATTTCAGTTTTCAAGTTTCAGTTTATGTGTCCCTCTGAGTACATTCATTCAAATGAGGACAAAAATAGGGTGTGTGTAAAAGCAATATATTGATTTCTTCTGGAATCAATCAATGACCATATATGGCATGTACTTCCTTTGATGTCACACAGTTCACTACCAAAGCCAGCTGTCTAGATGCTGAACACAGTAACAGGACTGTTCCAGGATGGCAGACAGCTCCCCATAGCTCTCCTCTCTCCACGTGGTGAGCAGCCTCTCGTTGTTGAGGGCCTGGAGCTTCGGCGTCCCTTCCCGGAGGACGTGGTAGAGGCAGGGCCAGCGGCTCTGGATCCTCAACCTGGTCCTACGGTCCAGTGTGATCCCGCGGACGATCTTCTTGGCTCGAAGCTCCCGAAGGGCAGGCAGCTTCAGACAGGAGAAGACCAAGCCTCGGCTGGGCGACACGTCCAGGAACTCCAGAGACTGAGACTCCAGAATGTACGAGATGCCCAGGTTCCTCAGCGGCACCAGGATGTGTAAAGTCAGAGACTTCAGGTTAGGCAGGGATTTGGTTAAGGTTTGCAGTGTAGAGGGGGTCACTCCTTTAAAGACCCAGAAGTATTTGAGCTCGAGGACTCGGAGCTGCTGGAACTGGGTGAGCAGCGACACGGACATATCTGACCAGTCGAAGTGTGAGCGCATCTTGGAGATGCGCGGGCAGCTGTGGGTGAGTTTGGTCAGCAGCTCCTGGAAACTGGTCACCTGTCAAATCAAATTAAACAGGTAAACCATCTGCCTGGAGATTGGTCTGTATAACAAAGGACTTGTTCGTCTGGTTTTGCTAAGCCCCCGGAAGCCAAATAATGTCAACCCTGACATGTTAAATTGATTGCATTTTTAACTAACAGCAACACAGGAGAACATAGTGACAAAATTAGCCAAGTTGAATTCTATTAAAATAACTTTATCAAGTCCATGTTAGTTTAAAGTTTGTACAAATAGGAAGCAAGATAGACTTTTTCAAAATTTGTCTGTTGTGTTTCACTACGATTTTGTTTTAATTTTTCACATTGTCATTTTGCTGTCTGAATAAATCTAGATCACAGCACACTTGCTTCTTTATTGTTCCCAGATGAATGAGACACATAGCCTGTATTTACAGTGGACATTTTGACTTGTCATATCAGAAAAGCACAGGTGGAACTAATAACATAACAATGGCCATAGGCCAATCAGCTGATTACACTATTAGTTACACCAGTGTTTGACAAATCAAAATGTCTGCTGTGAAAAAGGTCTATTCATCGTTCATACCACATTTTTTTCCTTGGTTATGCACACCCGCTCTGCGGGGCTTTGCATCCATCCAGCGGGGCCCATCTGCCAATTTGGGAACTTCTACCTTACACAGGGTATCTTGAAGACAGTAACATTAGTTATAACACTTTTTTCTGTACTTGATTGCAGGTTGTCAGGAACCATCTATGAACTACAAGTGAGACTTGTGTAACAGATGTGCATGCAGGAGGCCAGCGCTGGACTACTAATCTGGCATACTGGGCATTATCCTGTTGAGCCGACGCACCTTGGGGCCAATATAATAAACATTTTTAATATAAAAAAAAACATAAAACAAAACATACGCGGATACTGCCAAATGTGCAGAAATCCCAGATATGTTTGCTGCATGGGCAGCAGCAGTATCAAGGTTTTTATTTATCATTGTACAATACATGGTTGTACAACGAAATGTGGCTTCAACAGCAGTACCATTATGCAGGGTTCAAGTCCAGACCTGCAGAGGACTGTTTAATCATTTTTGGGGAGTTATTATTTTATTATTATTATGTATTATTATTATTACTACTGCTAGCCACAGTATCGAAGAAGCTCACTGACTCATAATTATAGGTGTACCATTACCACACAGTTGAACAGCTGTTGAACAGCTATCTATTCCAGAGCTACTGATCAGATTATATTAGGACTGCAGTTTATGTGTATTTTCAATACTGATCATCTTTCCAGTTAATTGTTTAATTGTTTAGTCTATAAAATGACACAATGATGTACAACATGTAGAAAAGCAGCAAATCCTCTCGGGGAATATTTGGCATCTTTGCCTGATAATGACTCTAAATGCTCAACAGATTATTGATTATTTTCTGTTGATCATCTAATCGATTCATAGACTACTGCATTTCAGCATTACAAAATATTACAAGAAAAGGTTCAAGATGTGATAAGTTAATCCCTTCAGAAGGAAAGTAAAACACATTTTGGTATCAAGTACCAGGGTGGTAAACATGAGAGTGCAGTTTACTGAGGTCAACAAAAGTTCAGTTACTGCTTTGTTGCAATCAGGACAACAAAAAAAGTTACCTGGTCCATCTTAGTAATGCTGTCCTGGTGTGAACTGGAGCTGGAGTGGACCCTGAGGTCCAGCGGTTCAAGAAGAGTAAAGGTCCAGTTAAGGTCCAGGTGGCTGAGGTCTCTGCAGTGGACATTATCCAGCAGGTGATTTAGCAGCTCACCCCACTTGTTGCAGCGATCCCCCAGGTCGAAGCTGGCCTTCAGCGTGAGCAGGCTGGCCCGACGTGAGATTAGGTGGTGGGTGTAATGGTGGACCCAGGATTTCCACCTCTCAAACTCACGGTTGGAAACAAGCAGCCCCTCCTGACCCAGATGGAAGACGCCTCGACGGGAGTAGTCTGCCACCCGCCATAGCTTCCATGAGCGGACGAGGCAGCTCCAGCTCAGGCAAACCAGGGCGCAGCTACATTTATCCACCTCATTCAGAAAGGACAACACGTGCAGCTGGCACTCCACCGGCAGGAAATTAAAAGGAAAGTAGTCGTCCACTGTTTTCCGCCGACTGCTTACAGGGACCAGGGGTCTTTTTCGCGGGGACATGATGGCAGGTGAGGAAATGATATTGGTGGTCATTGGTGGAGGTCAGAATCTCCACCGGGTGGTCTTGTGGTTTGGTTTAGCCATAAATATCTCTGGCCTGGTGAAGTCTTAATCTAAAGACAGGAAAGAGACAAACAATGATTTAAGATGTTGCCTTTGCGTTTGTATTATTTTTTTCAAGTTGTGTCAGGAAACAGGCAGAAAAGAAATGGAGAATATCATCAGAAATCACAGTATATTTGGTCTGCCTGGACAACTCAGTAAATGCTTGGGATTCTGAACCACTTCAACCAAAACTAACCATAATGGTCCAACCCACTGACATCATTGAGAATATTAAACAGGACTGATTCAATTCTAACATCAAACTGATGATAAAACAAAACCTAACCTTTTACTTTGATGTATAAACCTAACTTGGTATTATATGGCTCCAGTTCAGTTTTTATTTTTTAACTTAAATTTCGGTTTCAAACTCACAATGAGTCTGGAACCACAGAATTAAACCCTTTAAAGTCCGGTGCGCAAACGCGATATGGTTAAATATGTGGTCGTTGTCTTTTTATTCACATTTAACAGGGAAGTTAACCAACGAGACAACTTGTGTTAGGTTAGTGCTTCAACCAACACCACCGTTTAAAAAAAAACGTGATGCAAACGTGCCCACTTTTAACACTGCAGTTTAATGAAGTGACCCGTCGGTTTGTAACCTGACTCGAGCTCCTTTGGCAGCGCCGTTATTCGCTCTCATTTGCTGATAGTTATCTTTCAGCTTCTATCAAACTAACAGGGGCACATTCAAAGATTTTAAGCGTCTACTCATGAACGCTATAGTGGGGGTTATGTGAATGTTTTGCAACATTATCGAGACAAGTTACCTTTCGGGCGAACAGGCTCCCTCCCAGTCCTCAGTTAAAAAGCTAACCTGCTAAGTTAGAAGCTAACCGAGAGAAGACAAAGGAGTTTAAAATTAAACCTATAACTACGCTTTGTTGAGGATTTGATAGGCTTTACTTTGCATCCGAACGTATTACTGAGTGTCAAACAACCTATACCAATCCACTTTTTAAACAGTAAAGAACAGTCAGTAACTAGGCCGGCTAGTTAGCTGCCGAACAGCTGAGTTCTGTTGTTGTTATTGTTTTGGCTCGTTGATAATGGCGTCATCAAAATGCGCCGGCCTGCGCGTTTTGTACCGCGGCGTTTACCGTCGGGCGGAGGTTAATGTTAAATAGAAAGGGCTAAGAAAAGTAACCGTTTCACCTCAATGCTGACAGGTCGCATGTTGCGATTAATTCAAGACGTAACATCAAAGAGACAGTATTTGTATGTAGAGTCTGAAGATCTCAAGCGGGTGTAGGGGAGAAAGAAGAACGAGCGCCTTCTGTTGTTTGCATGTAAAACCAGTTGTGAGGAGAATGTAGAGCTGTTCTTAGCCTGCCTAATTTTGATGTTTAACCATTTTAATTTATTTGTATTTAACTGACATTTTGAACAGTGAATTAGCTCTATGTGTTTTCTATTTTCTATTACAGTCCTCTTTTGATTGGAATTCATTGTTTTAACCAGTAGATGGCACTCTGAATTTACAGAAAAACGTGGGCTTGTGGATGCAGGTTCACTGCCTTCAAGCGGCATCCTTCTCTGGGATCCTCATGAACTACACCGACCGTTTCATCCAAAAGTCTGCCTGTGGGCTGGGAATGGAAGGCACCAGTAAAACACACATTTCCAGGAACACTAGAAATGTTATTAAAGACCATAGCATATAGGCCAACATCTAGGACACATAATACAACTACAACAAAAGGCCTGCAAAGAGAGTAGGCTTGAGACTTTCCTCTTTGATAAAGCTAATAGTAGGGCTGGCTCAGGTGAGTCCTGAGTAAGGCTGGGTATCATTTAAAATTTATAATACCAGTAGGCCTACCAAAACCAGTAGCCTACCCTTAAAGTGATACCGACTCCAATAGAGTAGGCTACTTCATTCGATACCTTGCATAAAATGCCACCAGTTGAAGCCACAGTAGTTGATTCGTAGCCTATTATTATTTTCTAATTCTCATCATCCTCATCCTCACTACTAGTAGCCTATCATAAAGACTGGAAAGGGAAAAGACTACAGCTTGCGAATTTTTAATGTTTGAATGAGAGAGGAGGAGTGAAATAGTTTAGTGACCAAATGAGTTGTGGGAAACGAATTTAAGGTAATTTTTTATACGAGTGTTGAAAGTAAACAACGGAAAATTATTTTGTAAACTTTCGATCAGTAACGTTAAACTGAATTGAAAGATCTCCGCGAGTGCTTTTTCCTTTAGTGATGGGTCCAAAAACGACAGTCACAAGTATAAAAGGAGTCTGTTTTAACAAGTTACTTAACTACACTAAAGACTCCAACGAAGCAAACTGAGGAAAAGATAATCTGCAAGTCCAACCGATCAAACCAACTAGGCCTACGCCTGAAGCAGCTGCAGCAACAGCCGGAGGCTCCGTGAGTAAAATCAGCTGATCGTCGCTGCGCCACAAAAGCCTTTAATTGATGTGATGGAACGCAGATGTGAATAACAAATAAAAATGTACAGAGAAGTATTAAATGATTCCAGGAAATGAAACCAACGGAAAACCAAGCTTGTGGTGATAAACGTGCAACAGTGACAAACATGCCTGAGACCGCAGCCAAATGAGCGGCTGTTAAAATCATACGTGGACTCGGCGGGCTGTTTCAGTCGATACCATAAAGGTATCCAGTAGAGATACCCATCCCTAGTCCTGAACCATCCCTTAATTACGCTGCTATAGGCTTAGACTTCTGGGGGACTTGCCATGATGCACCGAGCACTTTCTCCTCCTCCACCTTTTCATCTGTATTATCCCATTTTCATCCCATTACTGTATGTTACTAACTCAACTTCTTCCCTCTCTCCTAGTTTTGTGCTATCTCCTCCCTATGGTTTCCTGCTGCCCCCCAGCATTCATTCTCAAAACAAGAAAGAATGTTTCAGAAACATTGCATTTGCATTTGTGGGTGTGGTATTTAGCAAGTAAAATGACAGATTTATTATAAGAGCATAACCAAAGTCCTTACTTCTTCATCTTAAAATCAAACACACCAAAAGAAACATCCTTCAAACTAAAAGAAAATCTGTAATGAGACATGTTTGGATGAGCTCTTGAAATGTCTGACCAAAATGTAGACCCCTATGCATGAGAAGAACTCCAAACCCAATGTGAAACATTTTCATCTGTATTTTTACAAAATGAGCAGTCAGACTCAATGTCCTGCTATATTCCATAAGAAATGATTTTGCTGGTTAGAACCTGTGAATTCATTTAAATGTATCTTCTCTCATTTTTTTTAGTAAAAAAATATGCATGAGGCCAGGGACGCACGTTTCTCTAAGATATGTTCTCTATTATACCACTCCAAAATTGGATTATGTGAGGAATTGTGACTTTTTGGAATAAATACCAAACTTTTCTGTTTTGACATTTCTCTGCTGAAAAGCACAAATCACCCACAGCAGTATCAAATTAATTGACAGACCATTTCTCCCTTGCTGCAGTTTGTGCTTTGGTGACAAGTTTCCACACTGTGGAGAAGGAGAATGTGGAATGCAAGAGAGGTTTAAAAACACCATAGTCCAGTAATCCTAAATATGTACAGTAGCTGTACTGATGTCAGATTTCAAACAATATAGAAAAGAACAGATTTTTGCTTGTGGGAGAAGTTTGCTTTCATTGATTTCTGACAACTTTCTGCCTTTCTTTTTCCCTAAACCTAACCATGTAAGGCTTTGTGGCAGACAGCTCTTACAGCAAACTTCTCTCAATTGCCAGATGTTCTTGCTACGTGCCTGCATGTGAGGGAGAAAAGTGTGAGATGTTTATTATGAAAGTCCAACTTTCAGATTTTGAAATCATACACATGCCCTGTCCAACACTCCTGTGGAGCTTTGTTTTGCAGAGAGGTCCCAGTCTTTTGTTCTATCAGCACGTGCGCATGGACTTGGATCACAACATGAGCCCAGTGCGGTGTTCACAGACATGGTACAATTTTCTAACTGCAGCGGGTAATAAACATTGGCAGCAATGTGCCAATAACCTTCCGATCTATGAAGGTTTCAAAATATTCAAAACAGGTTGTGCACACATTTCATGAAGCATGGAATGCAATTCAACATTTGACATTGAGATTTCACTCAATATGTGAAAAATGTTGAACGTAAACAAAAGCATGTTTGTTTGGACTACAATGAAAACTGTTTTAAAACACCAGGTACCTTCAAATGCTGTTGATCGGCAGAAATACATATCAAACATTTAAAAATAAACTAGGCCTACATTCCTGTTAATGTTGCATGTTGGTCCGGCTTTCATGCTGTGCCACCTATCTCATTGATGCATGTAAAAACTACAAGATATGTATGGGCTATTGCTGTGTATGGGCAGTACTGAAGTTACAGACAGAATTTCAATATTTGAAACATGTGCAATGCTAGTGTGCTAGTGTAGTTAGTCAAACAATTAAATGCGGAAGTGTAGGCTATATACAAGGTCAGGTACATTGACATTATATTCAAACATAAACAGCCATACTTTTTATATAGGCCTAAAACCAAACAATGAAAAGTGCCCCCCCGACGTTATTAATATAAATTAATACACTGTGGGAAGAGAACATATTTACACATAACATTGTGTATGATGTTGTGTAATCAGAATTCGACTGTCCGACTGTCACTGAAGGCACCATCGGGTTTGTTTTGGTACAGCGTGGTAGTGTTCCGAGCCAACCAATGAGCGAAGAGAAGGGCACGGGCTTTTCATGTGACCCATCACTCCCCGCCCGCTCTAAACCGCCCGCCCTCCCCATCCTCCTTGTAAATCGGCACGTCCCTCATACTTAATTCATTCCTTACCAGTCAACGGACATCCTCGCCAATTGTCTCCGTTTCCTGACTTCTGAACAGCGCTGGGGTGAAACTTCGCATTTTTACCAACGAATAATAAAGAAAAGAAAACAAACTACAACATTCTGTTTCATAAATTTACCAAGAAAAAAAAATTAATTTGTAACCGAATACCCGAAATAAAGCCTCTGCGTCACAAACCAGAGGACAGGCTACACACCAGCGCTCAGGAGGGCGTCCAGCTCAGAATATCTCCGTTTCATTTCTTGAAAATCCGAAATGAAAACCAAATTTATCAACGGGGTTTCTTCTTCCCCCTCCATGTCGCTGGGTCTGCTGGTGACCGAGAACGCCCTGCAGGTCCAGCCCGACATCGAGGAGGACTGCAAGGAGCTGGTCCGCCTCGACCAGCCCGACCTGGACACCCAGCACAAGGCTTATCTGTGGTGCAGAGAGTTTCTCCACGGAGCCTGGAAAAGCCTGTCTGAGGACGATTTCCAAATCACCATCATAAGGTACAGTGCAGACATTTGCTTGTTTGATAGAAACAGACCCAGCTGGTTGAAGCTGGTGTGAGGATAACCGTTCAGCCTCATGTTATAGCCTACTCATCTTGCACCAAAAACATGTGTTTTAAAAAAAACATGGATAAAGCATTTAAAATAGGTATCTTTCTCGTTGCCGGAAGACGAGTTTGCCTTTCTCTTTATGTTTTCTAATGTGTCGCGCTCGGCGTCACGCCCACGCAAGACAACGATGGTAGTAGGCCTTTAGGCTACTGTAAGCTGTGTTGCAGGATGCTGTGTAAAGCCCGTAAACGGTGACGTGTCCCTGAAAGACACCACGGCGCGCATTTACAGTCACAGCTGACGGACTGCCAAGAATGCATATTGTACATGAACATACGGCTGAGACATTTTAACAGCTGAAAGAGTTGCGCCCACGTGACCGATTAACTGGCGATATTCGCAGAAATGTCGTAGGCGTGGCTTGAGGAGCCCTTGACGACTGAGTGGGTTCTTCGCTTATGTGAATATATGTAGACATAGTCTTTTAAATGTACGTCATTATCCTGCACATTGATTAACAAGGGTATCCAACCTGCAAGTTACTTTGCAGCGAGGACGTCTGCGTTATTGTCAGTTATGCCCTTGTGAAGCGTCATCTTTTGTAAGTACCGCCCCGATACAAAGACATGGGCCCAATCCCAATGCCCCCCTTAACCCTGAGCCCTGAACCCTCACAGACTTGGTTGCAAGGGCTCAAAACAGTGAACAGGAACGGGACAGCACTTTGCGACATGATCATGTTACCTTGACAATGCTGAAACATGTTTCACTATTTATTTTTGGATTTATTACTTTCCAACTGCCTGATTTAACGTTATATGTCTTTCAGGCTCTTGCCCTGAGTGGATGAGAGGTAGCTTAATTGTCAATCTACGTTTGTCAATAATCAATGCAGGATTGTTGGTCAAAACAGCAGAATTTAGCAAAAACTAAAATAAATAGTTGAATAAACTAAGTGTATAATAAAGCATTCCTCTGACTTCATGTCTTCTATGTACCATCTAAAATCTATGAAAACGTTTTTGTCTTACAATTTTAGCATCAGCCTTGGTTTTCATGCTTGTTTGTTTACTGTTCTTCTTCTCTTATAAAGCGGCTTGGCCTGATTTTTCTCTCGCTTCCGGGTTTCCCATGGTATCCTCTGTGATTCACATCACAACGCTATGAACTGTGGGCATATAGGGGTGGTGATGGCACCATGGATAAGACACATGCCTTTGGTGTGAGAGACTGGTTCGAATCCACGTTGAGACACCAATGTGTCCCTGAGCGAGACACTTAACTAGTTGCTCCATAGCCGTGTGACATCTGACATATAAAACAATTGTAAGTCGCTTTGGATAAAAGCGTCTGCTAAATTAATAAATGTAAATTCCCTCAGGCAAAGTCTGCAGAAATGCGGCCGTACAAAAACGGTCCCAAAGGGCCCAAAATTTCTGCGTGAGAGCCCTCTCGCACTTAACAAGAGTTGACGATTTGACAGTCCTCACGGACTTACCGGGAACGCGCCTTAAAGTCATTGAGTCTGTGAGTGTGGACATTGGGCCTTCGTCAAGAACAATTTCTCTGGCCACGCCTATTTTACAGAGGACACATCTGGTAACTTTTATCAACTTGACAGCACAAATATCCCAGATTTAATTTTGGCATTGAAACCAGGGAAGAAAAGTGGAAAGCAGCAGACATTCTTTAATAAGGTGCAGCTGAGGAATGTTTTCCACTGTTTAGTAGGTGTATCACAGGTCTCACACAATCAGCAGTGACAAAAATGTAAACAAAAAAGGCTGTGTTAAAAAGTCTGGGAAATGCAGGGTGCTTGCGTACACAACAGGGTGTGTACGCAAGCGTACATCCGTTTTGCTGGTGCTGAACTCGGCCCCTGATCACAAACGATCACAAATTTGCGATTCCCCTACTCTGCCTCTGATTGGCTTAGCTCACGTAGCCATCGCTCAAAGAACAGGAAGTTTTTGCTGTTTTCGGCAAATTAGCAAGAAATACTTAAGCCTGAATAATTTCTTCTAAATGCAGGCCAAGGTTTTTAAAGTGTTGTCTCATGTATTAGAAGTGTGCCAGGGTTTTCATGGACTTTCATAAATATTATTTAAATATTTGAACATATGCATTATTGTAGGATCTAATTGTTAGCTGCCCGTTTTGTGTTGTTTCTATGGCTACTACTGTTCACACACGCATTCATAACCACGGGCGTCCATCTGGTTAAATTGACTGAACATGAAGCAAGGTCTGATGAGTCATTGGCACTGATCCTTGAAAGGGGAGATCTGATATTATTGTTATGTTGAGTCGTGGCTTTCTGTGTTTATTCTATTCAAGGTGTGGTATTAAATTCCAGCAGGGCTATATGAGAAATGTCATTGTCAGGCTAAGCCAGACAGACGCTATTGCTTATTTTTGTCTGATTTTTAGGGCTTGTGTGAACATTGTACTTAATGGAAACGAGAGTTTTAAAAACCTTTATTAACAACACACTATTATGAAAATACATTGCCATACAATAGAGCAGGGAAATTCAAAGTGTGAGGTGGGCCTACCCAGGGGCGCTCCAAATAGTTTCATGTGAGGCTCATTGAATTGAAGGGAAACAATATTACATTAGGCTACTTATAAAAGGAGATCACATAGAATAGCCTACACGTGTGAGAGTTCAGAGATACAGTGGTTTTTGGGAACTATTCCCCCCCCCATCAGAGTCAAAAACTAATAAATGCTTTAGGACTGACATTTTTTAAAAGCTATTTGGTGTAGTCTGAAGTTATGTCAAACAGCTTAGGCTATCTTGGCTCAAATGTTGAGTGTCTATGGGATTTAATATAATCATCATCCAATAGGCATCCAGGAATTGAGTGAAGCTTACCAAGTGAACTAAAGATGTGGTGGGAGGGGGGGGGGCGCCGTTTTCCAAGCTCTGTCTGAGGGGAAGCCTGCAGTCTCACACTTTAAAAACCCCTGCAATACAGGAAGTCATAGCATTTAAATAGCGTAAAGACTGAAAGTCTAAGTTGCTTAGTTTGTTGCAAGGGATCCTGAAAAGTATGATATAAGCAATTCAAATATACAATTGACGTGAAAAAAATATATATGTTGGATTGCAATCTCAAATTCAGTCTTTTTTTTTTTTTTTTTTAGTGAACGTTTGACCTAGATCCAATAGCGGCGTCACTGTCCTCCATTGGTTTAGGGGTTTAACAGGATGCTCATGCTGTGCCCTCTGCTCTACAGGCCACAGCCCAATTCTTCTTGAGTCCAACTACGGAAACTTTTATTTATAATTTCTGTTTCCTGTTTCATCACTTATTTCACTTGCCCGCTCTTGCTCCACAGTCACACAGACCTCTGCAGCCAAGGCAGCAGACGTCTCCAGCAGCAATGACAGAGACCAGTCCCTACATGTAATAATACTATTTTGTCTTACCATCTGTCCTCCAGGGGTGGTCTGAGCAACAAGCTCTTCCTTTGCAGCCTCCCTGACAGCCTGGACACTGTTGGGGACGAGCCAAGGAGCATCCTGCTGCGCCTCTATGGGGCCATCCTGCAGGTGAGAGCCACATCTCACATCACATGTCTTTGACAAACAGCTAAGCGCTTGTGTCTGACTGTACAAACAGGGAGTTACAAGTAAGCCAAACTCTCCATCAGGATGTGTTGTCGTATCTGAGAAACTAGTTTCCCTCAGTAGTGTGTAGTCATTAGTCTGTAATGATTCAAGTTTAGCTGCCTTTGATGAAGTGCGGCTAAACGGCACACACAAATAACAGCAGAAATGTAAAAATCATACACTCATTGTCTTTTATCTAAACCTGTAAGAATGTTTGACTTGTACGCAATTAACACAGAGATGACTCACATAGATGGGGTCAAAGGTTACTTTACAGCTTGAGTTGATAATCACAGAAACCAGACAAAAACAAATGATAATACAACTGTGTGGTGTGACAGTGCCACCACCAGAGGTTGTTGTGTGTGTGTGCGTCTGCAGGTTATAAGCTTATGTTAGTGTATGCATGCATGTGCAGTTATGCCTTCACGTGTGTATGTGTATGTGTGTGTGTGTGTGTGTGTGTGTGTGTGGGCGCGCGTGTTAGCCATTGTTGTACAGGGTGATGTACCCCCATGGCTGTACATGCATGTGTTCTTTGCCGTAGGCTTCCCAAAGGAGCGTGCCCTGGGCACTCTTGTTCCCAGGTGAACCCACCAAAAAACACGGTACAGTATGAGATCTCTGAAATCTCAGCCTAATACAAAGACGTAACACACACTCATGTAGCAAAAACCCTGGCTGACACAGCTGGGAAGATACAGTATGGAGGCAAAACAATGTGCTGAAACACCTCTCCTGTCTGTCTCTTTTCTTCTCTCAATCCCTGCCTTGCGATTCTTAATCGTTAGCGGAATTTTTGAACTAGTGGACAAACTGAAGAGCCTGAGGATGAATCTGCACATTTACAGCTCGCTTGGCTTAAAACAAAACAACAAGAGAAGTCCAGTGTGCAGTTTGGCCTGTTGTTGCGTCACAGTTTGCACAAAAGATAGATAGATAATGTTCTTTTTTTGAGGCCCCACAGTGGTTGCAGTTAAGCCTTTTTTTATCTCCTAACATGATGTGGCTGGTGTGTCCAGAGTTCATAATCCCAGCTACCCCAGGGCAGACACATTCTGCAGTACTGGGAAGTGTAACAGAACTTCTCTGAAGATAACCTTTGAGTCACTATGTCACATACCACAGCAGATTAATTTCACTTGCAAATACTGAGTGACAAGAGTTCAAGGACTTAAGAATATTTGCACACAATTCCTGAAAACAGCCTGTTCTAATCTCCTGTTTGCGTTGACGGTGTTGTTTTTAGCACATCTACCTGTTTGTCCCAGCCTGCTGCGATAAATGAAAGACAGCCAAAACACGACGCAGCGACATGCACGGCTTTCTTGCTGCTTTCTCAGCCTTAAAATCTGTCATTTGCAACCATTAAATGATCCACTTTCATGTGCGCATTAATGACCGGCACAATGAGACCCACATTAAGTATTAACTAAAGTCTGTGCACTTGCTAATGGCGTATAAGTTCGCTTTTATTGCTAGGGATGTCTGAGAGAGCAAATGCACTGTGTCCTTCACCAAGGTAACTGCGGCCATCTCCGTCAGGTCAGAACTGCCTCTCAGGATTTAGTGATGTCTAATCAAAAAGGTAGTATGATTAAGGAACTCAGATGTCATCGTCAGAGTGCACAGCTACTAATGATTAAACAAAGCCTAACTGCACTGGAGACAGCGTTTCTCAGCAATGAAGATATGTGAATAGCATGTTGGATGAAAAGTGGATTCACCAAATAAATATGTATACTTTTAGCCTCAGCTTTAATACGTAATCCCAGGTCAAATGTAACACCCAACAGCAGTTGGGTAATAGAGGATAGTTTTATCTCTCCTCCCCAGAGAGAACCCCTGCTATCTCTGCACTATCAGACCTCTATCTCTGCTCTCTCTTTCTGCATTAAGCAGGTAGTCAGGGGAGCGCAGCCCTTTCTCTGACCAATCCTCTGCACTGTCATGTCCAAAAGACTGTGTGTGTTTGAACTCATACTGTACTGTCTGCACTGCAGGCATGGATAGGTTTTGATGTTGACCCTCATGAACCGCTTCACATGTATTCATGGATAGTTCTTTCCTTTTTCTTTTGTTGATAGATGTCCTGTAATAAAGGGGATTCCCAACAGTCAAACAAAGAAAATCACTTCCAAGTAAGTAACTGATGATGGTGCCACCATACAGTGTGTTTCTCTGCCCAGAGTGTCACCCACTGTCCATCCAGTCACCACAGCACTCACCACTCCCGTCCCTTGTGTCTGAAAAGGTTCTTTTGTGTCCTGAATTCTCCTCTTATTCATGTTTGACTCTCTGTTTGGACGGGGTTTCATTCTGATCTGCCCGAGGCTTCTGAACTCCTGAGGCACCACCTGTTTCGGGGAAATCACAGAGAGGGCTGAACCTTTGTAACCCTTTAGGTTTTTGGACTTAAGTTCAGAATCAGTTTCACCCCTGGCACAGCATGACTGTAAAAAATTAGCTGGGAAATGCTGAGAGCTGGAGGCCTTTTAAACAAACCTGAAAAACAGACTCTTATTTTGGTGAAATTAACTCATCTAGCTTGAATCTAACTGCAGAGTCCAGCTGATTTGGTATACAAAAGAATACGTCCCAAAGCAAAACTTTTAACACGGTATGTTCAGAGAGTCTCTGCCGGCAGCTTGCCATGCCTCAAAGCCAGTGACCTAGAAATTCCTTCACCCTGCATCAAGACCCTTGACCCTCACTTCAAGAGGCTGAATCATGACTCCCTGCATGTGACTGAGGTGAGGTCATCAGACAGTTAGCTATTGTTTCCACTTTCCCGTAAGAATGCTGCTCGTCCTTGGCAGCTTCCCTTCCCGCTAATCCAGCCTTCAGTTAGCAGTGAGGCTAATGCAGAACTGACCCCATGGCAGTGTCTTAGGCCTCGGTCCACCTACTCTAACAATGCTGTCTGGTCAAGGTAAATCCTATTTGGATTAGATAGGATGGCAGCATAGTAATCCACGTGAGGAGCACGTCACAGCAGCATAGTAGCACACATGTGAGATACGCTGTACATATAAATGAAGAACACAAAGTGGTAAGTGTACAAATGACAGTGCTCACAAGATTGACTTATTACTAGATATGTTACAACAAATATACAGATATAGTACAGAAATTAATATTATATGTTCTCAAATGTCTTGTTCCATTTGACCAACAGTCCACAAACCAAACATGCTTGATATGGAATGATATAACAAAGGAAGGCGGTAAATCCTGATACTGGAGAAGCTGGAACAAGCAAATGTTTGGCGTTTCTTCTTGAAAAGTGACTCAAGTTGTTGTTTATCAAAATGGTTACCAATTAATTTTCTGTTCGACTGATCGACTATTGAATAAATTAACTATTCATTTCAGCTCAATAAATTGGTCAGCTCTATATGTCTTGGTCACTCTAACATTTTTTCTCTGTTATATGTTTTATAAAAAAACTATTGACTGTAATGTTGATTAAAAAAAAATACCATCAGCCTCAAAATTCTACTTCGAACTTAACCGTTCATAGTTTTGTTTGTAATATGCCTATACTGGTGGCTGGTGGGTGTAACTGTGTATTTATTCAAGTCCTTACCACTGCCCTTTGACAGTCACTTGTTCAGACAGATGAATGGAACTAATGTGTCATGCTGGTCCTGTTCAGGTCAGATGGATTTGACAGAGGTTAAAGCAGCAGCTGTTGGCAGTGCACAGTTCACCTGCAGGCAGCTAACAATAATGCATCAGTCCAAGTCTAGCCACAAATATCTCAGTTAGGGCTGCACGATATCGAAAAAACTAAATTTTCTTACAGATTAATAATGGTAAATGAGAATCATATGAGGTTTCCTTTTGTATCAATCTGCAAAAAAACACTGGGACCCCCTCTTCATTCAAAAAGGACATTCACATTTATTATAAAATTAATACTGTTCCCTGAAACAGTAATTAGTAGTGGTGGGGGTGTCCGCATGGTTAGCTGTCTTGACATCTATTACTTGTTGATAATTAACTTTTGAACAGGTGGAAGACTCTCTGTCTGGGACAGTGAGCCAGATAAAACAGGACGCTAACACAAACAAAAGCAAGTAGGAAACGCAACAGAGGTTGAAGAAGGACTGTGGGGCTGTAGGACAGTCAATATGGGACCACTAGGGTCACTGTGTGTGTCAATCAATTAACACTCACCCAGTCCTGATGAAGCAGATCAAGTTTGGAGTGTTAAACTAAATAAATAAAACCTAAAGATATTTTTTGTTACTTAAATCATTAGTCAGGATTTTTTAATAATAGCAAAATACTTTAATTTGACCCCAATGCCCCATTTGTGTTTTTCACTAAGGCTAAATTGAAACCAGTGCTTGGCATGTAGCAAATGTAAGTTAAAACAAGCCAACCAAACAGATTAGTCCAAATGCGAGCTTGATGCTGCTGAACTGGGTTAGTACAGCGATAGTAAGCAAGATAACATACTTGCTGTCTCACTGAAATCTTGTTAGAGGAGTGACACATCCTATAAGGCCCCGTAGGAGCCTTTGCTCTGCTTTGCGCATATGCTACCAGGTAGCTTGTTGTCTGGCAGTTATGTGTGTCAAGATAATTATGGAAATGGGATAATTCACATTGGAGATTTCTGCAGATGCGGAGTTGCGTAACGATGGGGAGTAACAATGAACAAATGCCCTGGGAACGAAGCAGAATATGCTGCACACTGTTCAGGAGATCGGCTTTTCATTTTTTCAAGATGTTTTTACATTGTTTGCCCTGTCCTTGTTAACATAATGCATTATGCAGATAGCAAAAACAGGCTTGTGCAGTGTGGTTGTTTACTTTGAACAATGTTCAGTATAAATCTACTGAATCCACTCTCTAGATGCTAATGTTATAATTTCCAATAGTGTCTTACTGACCAAGCAGGTGAATTTCAAGGCTTCATCTTCTTAATGAGAGTAATGGAATATGAAAGTTCAGTTTGTTTGCAGATGACTCAATTCTCAGTTGGAGCTGAATCAACTAGTCAATTCACTGATTATTCGGTTGACAGAAAATTAATCAGCAACTGTTGATAATGATAAACTAGTAATTCTTAGAAACTTTGACAGCAAAAGCAAATGCTGCTTCCAGCTTCTTGAATGCGAGAATTTGCTTGTGCTTTTATTTTTCCAAATGACAGTAAAATGGATATCTTTGGTTGTCAGGCAAAGACAAGCTATTTGAAGACGTTCTCTTGGGCTCATTTTCCCAATTTTCTGACATTTTATAGAAAATGATTAATCGATTATGGGGGGGAAAATATCAGCAAATTAAACCATAATGAAAACAATTGTTATTTGCAGCCCAATTATCAATAATATTCTTTAAGATATAAGCTGAACACGAACTAAGAAATGTTTTGATTGTTACTTCAGAGACAACCTGCCAGTTTCTGCCAGCTGTGATACAACTGAATTCGTAATAGAATATTAGTTTAGTGCTGAGCTTCTCTGTAGGTGGTACAGTACAGATTTGTTTTGAGAAATATGCTTACAGGATAGTTCAAGATTGTGTGTAACATCTAGGAGGCCACAAAGCAGGCTATGTTGTTTCCTTTGAGCTGGCTTCCTGCTGGATAGTCAGTATGAAGCACGTTCCCTGGCAAGTAGCCAAAGACCCTGCGCTCTGATCCAAATCTTTTTTTCTCTGCAGCGATTTATCTGAAGGTTATTCGCTTAAGAGGGTTAAGATAGCAATATATTATACTTGTTTCTATTGCAGCTACTAACGGTTACATTGGAAGGCAGCCGATTGCAGCGTCAGCCAATTAACTTGAAACCCTAATGGAAATGCCATTTTGCTGTGGCTGTGCCTACAAAGCACATTTGCACACCCTGAAAGGAAAAAAAGAAACCATAACTCAATTTCCACTTACTAGCTTTTTCTGTAGCTTTCAAACATCTCATTGTGAGTAGAGTTAAGTCAGTTGACAACTGCTAGTAAAACTGAGCAAATTCCTATTTCAAATGTCAAGAATGGACTTAACTATGTTGGTATAACTTTGGTATATTGGTAATATTGTTTTTTAGACAATAGAAAAATTGAAAATGTGTCATTGTCAGTTGAAATGTGATCTTCAATGTAATAATTAGCATTGTGTCACATCTGAATTCAGTCTAAATGAAAGCATCAGTAGCTGAGATATCCTGAAATTTAGTCCCCTGTATGGCTCAAGCTCCAAAAACTCTGGATCCTACATTTCCCATAATGAAACTCAGTAGTGTCTTTGTCACGCCGGCTTTCTGTTTTTGTGGACTTCAGCCCAAATGGAGATAACACAGATGACATCCCTATGACATCACATGGCATGTTGTGTGAGACTTTACAAAGCTCCCCCAGAGCGACAAAAGATGTTGCACAAGTGTTGTCAGAGGCTGGCAAGGGCTAACAATGAAGAGGAAACTGATTTTCATGTGTGCAATTAGTGGAGCAGCCCTACAGCTACAGCTCCTACATTTGACACTAGATTCAGGTCATTTTACATTTTCATAATACAGGAAAGTTATCTTAATGAAGGTGTCCTTGGCCCTGAATGAGACCACTGAGATCTACTAACTACAACATCAAGCGATAAAAAAGATTTTGTTTACAGATTAGTTGCATTCCATCTGGCGGAGCTGATCTGGTGGAAAGTTTTGAGTATTAGAAATTCAACTTTTCTCATTAGAGTTTCAGTTTCCCACAGATTAAATCAGCTGTAGAATGAGCGTTGGACCTGTTCACTGTTAGCCTTGTTCTGTTAATTAGCTAGAGATCTCTCTCCTCTGCTAATGAACTCCTTATTATTCAGTCTTCTGCACACAATAGAGAGAAGCAGAATCAAGTCAGTGAGAAGCCAGCACACAGCTGTGGTCTTTTGCTGTGTTTGTGTTGGTATGAGAGAAGGTTTCCCAGTTAACCTTGGGCCCCTTTTGGGCTCCAGGCCACAAGTGTTAGTGTGTAAGTTTTCTGTGTGAGTTTTGTGTGCCTCTCAGATAAAAGGAGAAAGACAAGGCTGTCCTTTCCGCTTCAGCAACTTCAACAGTGACAGGTGCTCCGAGTGGGCCAACTCTTCCTGGAACTTTTAATCTACCTCTTTTATCTTCCGCATCGCTCTGACAGGCAAACCCAACTAACCCTAACCACAGCATTTCTCCTCATTCAAACTCCTCCATCCTTCTCCAACCCAGGATTTACACTTAAGCCCCTTTCAGACATGCACTTCACTCTGGTAATTTCCTGACATTTTCACGTCAGACAGTCTGCCTACTTGGAAACTTCAGAAATTTACGCAAGCCCACGGTTCAAATCTGAATGCAGAGCAATCACATTATAGAGCATGGTTCCATATATACAGGAATATACACGGTATATATTAACTAATAAAACAAACTCCTTGTGACAAATTGCTACGCACAAGGAGATTAAATTTGTATAATAAACCAATTCTGTGAACAAAATTGCTAATGTTGCCACTGCCATGTCGGCGTGGTGCTGAGTCAAACAGGCTGGTAGATCTTCTTTATATCGTGACAATTGCTCTATCCATAACAGTCCGGTGATGTTTACAGGAGACTTGTTTTAAAGGCTAAAAAGTCATTACTTTAATAGAAACCAAGCGATGTTATAGATTTAATGTCTGAAAGGGGCTGACAAGGGAATTGTTTCATTCCTGACTCTGAATCCAAACCTCACTAAAACTGTTTTCCAACATTGTGACCAGAAAAAGCTCTGTCTCATTTCTCATTCTGTTCGTATTGCATTTTACAGCACTGATGGTTTTCTGTAGTGGTGTGGACTGCTCTCTGACTTTAAATGTTAAGCTGTTAACTTTCTTACTGTTGTGTGTTTTCAGGGGGCTGAGGCCATGGTGTTGGAGAGTGTGATGTTTGCCATCCTGGCAGAGAGGGAGCTGGGACCTAAACTCTACGGTATTTTCCCTCAGGGCCGACTGGAACAGTACGTCCCTGTAAGTCACCATATTGTTGTTCATATGCACATGTGCTTGTATACGTTTACTTATATACACTATATGATCATTTTAAACAGAATAAAATAATATAAACACCCTATGCTTTCCATTACTGAAATAAATTCAATCATTGTGCAACTTCTGACGTATATATTTTGTTGAGGTCGCGATTAAATCCTATGGAATCATTTTTGAGGTTGCTTATATTGTGGTATTGTAGTGTACTTTGTTTTTTTATGTTTAGGGCTGGGTATTGACACCTAAAACTCATTTGTATCCATAGCACCGAGATCTGGAATCAAATGTCTGGTTACATTTGCAATCTTGTTTACTTACAGGATTCTTTAATCAGATAGTTCATGATTTAGTAAAAATGTTACCAGTCTTAGAAGGCAGAGCTCTTGTATTATCTGCTTATGTTTAGTATTTAATGGTTGAAAATCTTAGCTTCTTTTGTTAAATTATAAAAATGACGATACCAAAAAAAGTATCATTACCCTTGTGGGATCATTAATAAAAACATACAATTTTGAGTTATTTTGCCCCTTTGTAAATGATCTGAATGTGAGTTGAGAGGCAGCGAGCAGCATAAAAATCGGATCACCGTTGCTTACAGAATGATGATAATATCATCATCATTAAATTGCGCATAGCCGGCTCAAAATAATCATTGCCAATATCCTTTTGACAGAGCCGTAAACTGGACACCTGTGAGTTAAGCGACCCCAGCATCTCAGCAGAGGTTGCAGAGAAGATGGCCAAGTTTCATGGAATGAGAATGCCCTTCAACAAGGAACCCAAGTGGCTGTTTGGAACCATGGACAAGTAAGTCTTGTCTTGTCGTTCCCCACTCATCCTGTCCTGTCCTATCCTGCTCCATCTTGTGTCCTGTCTCCTTTTTAGGGTTATTCAGGAGCCCATTCTGTCTGTCATGGCTAATACCTATTCACCACTTAAGTCTGCAAAAGAGGTTTCAAATGAGAGACTGAGCGGACTTGAAACAGGTCCCATGTCAGTAACATAAGTTTTTGAATCCTAAAAGAAAGATAGCAAGTTGAGTCACTGATTGCATATTGACAAGTATGATGTGGCAGGTGGCTTATCATAATGCACTTCCGTTTGAATTGCTTCTAAGTTTATTTGTTGGGTGTTTACAAGGTTTACATTGCACAATATTTGTCAGCGTGTGGTGATAAAGTCCATTGCCCTGCTTCACTGATCTTCTGTGAAGGTACATAAGTACTGATTTATCACCTCCCGGAGTTTGGATTGCAAACATTACTCTGTTGTCCTGACAGGTAGCAGGTTTAGTAAATTTCCATGTCAGAAAAGAATGAAGGTTCAGAGATCAGAAACATATGTAGTATTAGTTTATGTTACAACATAGTTAGTTACAAAAGGGGATTTGATGAAAGCAGTATTCCCTATAATCTGGACTTTCTGTTAGAGCAATAAACTCAGACCTGGATTTTGTTTGTGCGTGTATTAAATTTCTTGGCTGATTCATACGTTTAGATGTATGCATATGTGAGTTTAAAGGACAGAAAATGGCCGTACAGCCATCCGTGAAATCGGTGTAAAAATGAGTGAAAAACTAAAAAAACATAGCTCAGATTTATATACCTGTTGTTGAATAGTAACCATTGGGGCCAAAAGTGACAATTACATGATATTGGTAGACGAAGAGCCATAGCAGTATACATAGAGTCATAAAGTTAACAAACTGCCATATTAATGTCAGTAACAAAGCAATATCTACCTAAAGTTAGCTAACATTAGCCACCATAACTGGCCAATAACTAATATTTATTTTTAGCCCTACAGGTAATCATAAGCGTCACACTATTCGTCATCACTTTCATGAGCTTGTGAGTGGTAATGCAACCACACAGAGGTTGACTCATATTGAGGACTGAATACTGCCTGTTGTCCTTGAGATGACTTTAGTAAATAACTCATCATTGTATCTTTAGACATCATCGTAGAGTTAGCGGGAACTGGTATTATACAATTCCCAATTTATTTACATAATAAACATTCAGCTATTTCTACTCGGTTGTCTGAAAAACTGACAGAGAAGTCTTGAAAAGTGGAGAATTTTGAAATGGAGAATGTGTAAGAACTTTCTTTTATACAGTCTATGGTAGGAACCCCGACTTACTCTCTGTTCTCACACACACATAAATACTGCTAATACTACAACCTACTCATTTATTATCACTACTACTGTACTACCACTACTGCTGCTGCAGCGGTCCCTACAATAATTACTATTGGTAAACTAATATTTGGTTATAATAAACCATTTTTATTTTATAATCAGTAATTAAAACATTACTGTAAGTAATAAGTAATTGATTGTTATGCTGTGTATCAGTGAGTCAGGTTGACATTCAAATGTAACACTCACACTATCACATGATCCTGACCTCAGATAAGACACAATGTCTTTGTGGGAAAGGGTAGAGTAACTACGTGTGTGTGTGTGTGTGTGTTTAACACTCTCACCAGGTACTTGAGCCAAGTCATGAGGCTGAAATTCACCAGAGAGTCCTACCTGCGCCGCTTCAACCGCCTGCTCAGCTACAACCTGCCACAGGAGATGGATATGCTCAAGTATGTTCCTGTAAAAAAGCACACACATCCTTGTATTTCTATCCATGTGAGGACCGTCATTGACATAATGCGTTCCCTGGACCCTCACCCTAACCTTAACCATCACAACTGAAATGCCGACCCTAACCCTTACCCTGCCCCTAATCTAAACCTAATTCTAGCTTGGCCCTTAAGCCCTCAAGTCTTAAACTTCAAACAGCCCTTTGAAGTTGTGAGCACCGGCCAAAATTTCCTTACTTTCCAAAAATATCCTCACTCCATTGGTGAAAATCTTTTTCCGGTTCTCACTATGTAGGGAAGTACAAGTAATAATAATAATCTTTACTTGTAGAGCACTTTTCAAACACAAGTTACAAAGTGCTTCAACAAGTGCAAAGACAACAATACAAGCAAGAAAACATCGAAAAGACCAAAATACACGTTTAAGATAAATAACAAATAAGTAAAATAGAATAAAATAAAAGGGATAAAATAAAGTGAAATAAGATCAGGAAAGGCTCTCCTATAAAAGTATGTTTTAAGAAGGGACTTAAAAGAGTTCACTGACTCAGCTGACCTGATTTCCTCGGGCAGGCTGTTCCAGAGCCTCGGGGCCCTGACAGCAAACGCTCTGTCCCCTTTCGTTTTCAGTCGAGACTGTGGAACAGACAACAGACCTCTGCCCGAGGATCTCAAGGTACGTGCTGGTGCGTATGGGACTAAAAGGTCAGAAATATAACAAGGCGAGAGGCCATGAAGAGCTTTAAAAGTAATCAATCGAATTTTAAAGTCAATTCTAAAACATACTGGGAGCCAGTGTAATGAAGCTAAAATAGGAGTAATGTGGTCATATTTCTTTGTTCTGGTTAAAAGCCTGGCAGCTGAGTTCTGGACAGTCTGGAGTCGATCAATAGATTTTTGGGTTAAACAGGTGAAAAGGCTGTTGCAGTAATCCAGGCGTGATGAGATGAAGGCGTGTAAAATGGTCTCGGTGTCCTTAAAAGTACACACATGCACACACACCCGTGAAAAGTGGATAATACACAACACATGCATGGAAAATGTCCAAACATGGTGTTATGCAACAGAATGTACAGAATGTGTAGACCATATGATGGTGTTTACCACCCTCAAGTTAACCTGTAAGCAATGCATTTTTAGACAAACACTATTTCATTAATATCACAAAGTTCAGACCTGCTCATGGCTAAACATGTAGAGATAAAAAAGAACAAATCACATGATAAATCACCCAGACTTGTCGCAGTGAAATATGCCGAAGCCGAGTTTTGAAAAGCAGAAATACAGGCTTTTGGACAAGCAGATGTTGCAATACTAACAGCAGCCCTATAAAAACAACATACCTAATATGTTAGTGTCATGTAGTATTTACTGGAGGTTTGGCTTCTAGTTCTTAGCACTGTGAATGTTAACCCCACAGCCAGGTAAAAGGATTAAACTACTTGTTTGTTCAGCTACTCTTGTAGGCAACTTCTAACATTGTAAGCTATTAATTTAAAGGAACCACCATCTGTTCCTAATAAATGAAATGAAAAATGAAATGTGTTTCTACCTGAATACCTGCACTGAAGCTACTTGAAAATATTTACTTATATTTAATATCTACTTGTTAATATCAACAATATTTGTGGTTTCTTAATAATGTTTAGGGATCATTGTGGTCAATGCACACAGTTTATCTTGAACCAAGGACTCTTTAAACCTTGCTGATTGATCATCCTCTGACTTTTGACCTTTTCGTGTATGTTTAGGTCTCTGCTGGAGTCCACCCACTCTCCAGTAGTGTTCTGCCACAACGACTGTCAAGAAGGTAAAACATATAGATGCCACTGGGCCACTATATGCTGTACATTTGCTTTTCTCTTTTATAAAAACTAAATTTGTATGTGTTGCTTTCAGGAAATGTCCTGCTGCTGAAGGGCCGCCAGAGCTCAGACAAACAGAAGCTGATGCTCATTGACTTTGAGTACAGCAGCTACAATTACAGGTAAGAAACTAAACAAAAATTTCAATGAATTTAGCCAACTCACAAGTATTTTGTGTATCCAAAGCCTGATATATCTTATTCCTCTGTGCTATAGAGCTCCATTGTTTTCCAGAAAGTACTAAAAAACATGAGTGAGTCACACTGTTGCACTGGGTGAAATGTTACTTTTTTACAGTGAACATGGACACTGTAATTCATTTTGAGTCAATCCAAAATACAGCGTCCTGCTGCTCGAAGTTCTCTAAATTATTGCTGAAATGATGATGTTTTAGTGAATATATATATATGGTATTTGTTGAAAGTAAAATAAATATAGAAAATTGCCTGCTACATTCTTTAAAACTTAACATAAACTTCTGGTGGTCACCAGAACTCAAGTAGAACAGAAGTAGCTAAATGGAAATTTTAAAATTGTTTATCTTGTCTTACAAAGTATCTAGCCTCTGAACATTTGTTTTTGTTGAGCTGGCATTCACATGATCACACAGAGAAGTGAGACTACAAGAGAAAAGGAAGTTTATAGTCAGTGTGGGTCTTTCCCCGAAGCTGTCCTTCTGTCCCTGAGCTCTTGTCAAAGTTATTTTTTGCAGAAAATGCACTTTGTGCTTTCTGACAAATTGAATTATTAGACTCAGTTTCCATGCAGTTTGTCAGTAAATAGAAGGGATATTTTTAGTGCTGTTGGTATTTCCCTTCTAGTTTGCTCAGCACATCTTATATAACCAGAAATCCGTTGGATCTCATCTGCAACCTGAAATATACAGTTTAGCTCTAATACCTACACCTTGACTATGGAACTCTAAAGTGTTTCTTTATTTAAATAAATGAAAACAATGTTATGGAATAAATAATCATATAACATTGTGTAACATACTGTAGGCCTTTATAAATAATCCAACAATTTGTGAAATAATTGAAGGAATCATTAAAACTCAACTAATTATGAAATCTTATTTCATCTTCATTCATTTTTAATGTTAATTTGTATTTGCTTATTCATAGTTTTCACGTGACGTCACAAACCAAAGAAAACGCTCCCTTGGAGGACATAAAGATGTTAATTTTCATTGCCTGCCAACCGATATGCAAGTAATACACTGTTAGTTTGTTACTTTTTGCGTTACCAAAATGCTGGATGGTTGTTGTGCTTTTGGTTTTACTAATCGAGGAGGAGACAGGCCTGAGCTGTGTTGGGTGTTGGCTTTTATTTCATGCCACTTTTCATGACAGTTTCACCGACCCGCACCTTTCAGCCAATCACATGCCACATCCTCTCTTAAACAAGCTCAACATCTGCTATTAAATTTTGCTAGCTAGCTCCTCTTAGCTCAAGCAGCAATAATGCCAAAGTAGATTTGAATCAGCCAACTAGCTGCTGTTATAAGTACACAGTAACTAAACCTCTGCCTTTATTTGGCTTAACAAGGCTGCACGTTACCTGCTTGTAACATTAAACAGTGTTTAATTAAATCAAATTTAAGGCTGTATTAATGGATTTATATTGTACACTGCACTGAAACTTTTACTGTCCTGTTTAATCCTGTTTTTATTTTCTATTTCACCCTTTTAAAAATTGAAATTGTAATTATAATAAAGATGTCCCACAGAGATAGACACACAGCTCTGTGAACTTTCGGTTGTTCTTCTTACCAGCAGGAGCTAGCTAACACTGCAAACACTGGCTCTTAACTTTAACGCTGAGTAATAAACCAAGCTCACAACTCTAGCTAGTTAGGTAGCGTATGCAGCCTTGTAGAAAGACACGTCAGTTTCTGTGTCTGTGCTCTTGCTCTAGCTAATGTGGGCTAAATGACTAAATCTGGTAGCTGTTGTTGAGCTTCCTAGATTAAGAGGCAGGGGGCTGTTTTTACAAAAATAAGAAAGAAAAAATAATTTTTATAAAGATTTCTATTTTTATTTATTTTAAACATTTTATTTATGTAATTAGTTATTTCATGATAACTTATGTATGTATTTAAATATTGAACACTTATGGGGCTCTATACTTTGAGTGAGTTTTATGGTTTAAACAAAAAGGGGTCCACCTGTCTGATCCATGCGCTCTGTCCTGATAAATTTCAGCTGCAAAAGCCAGTTCTTTTCCTCCCAACTAACCTTGGCTCTGCAGTCGAGAGAGATGGGCGGAGATAGAGGCTGAAAATAATGCAGAACGTGAAAGAGTGAGAGACAGAGTAACCCAGATACTGAGCCGGAAAGAAAGCAAAATCTGAGGGAAAACAAGAGGAAAAATAATGCAGTCTGGTTTTTATCTCTGTTCCATCAATAATTCCTTTTAGCAGTCATCATTCATGGCCACTTCCCCCTGTTGAAATGTTCACGTCAGCTATTATGTAACCAGAATTTGGCTGGGCAGTGACGACGACACAGGGTGGAGGCAATGGAAAGTCGTGCACAAAGGACTGGGACTCGACTAAAATAGAATGGAATAGAAGAATGATTGTATATCTGAAGGAGCGCTTATTTTCATCAACTCTTAAGAAAGTTACTTTCAATGTGTTTGTGCCTGGGTGTGTAAATTCCTGAGTGGAGCATTTTTGGGGAAACAGAGTAGAACAAACTAGCCTTGGTTCAAAGACAACCCCTGCTGTTCCCTTCAGCATGGCTCCTCATATGTTGCACAGCAAACACATGACCCTCTGTACACACACATACTGAGCATGTGAGCCATTACAAATGTACAGGAAGAACACTGCCACAAATGGACACCCAGAAACACACAGACTGTGGATTTTTCTCTCTCATTGACCTACATTAGTTAGATATAGAAACAGAATGAGATGAGCCCGGTTTATAGACTCCCTCAGAGCAGTGGGAGGTGTTGTGTTGGAAATTCCTGGCCCCTGATATCAGTGTGGGAATTAACATGCAGGAGCTACTTTAGGGAGTGGCCACATACACCTACCACATACTGCATACACCTGGTTTAAATCACAGACTGAGTAGTTACCCTAAACTCTCAAATAGTTCCTTTTAGAGAAAGACAAAAAATAGGTCTTTTATGTCAGTTTCCCATCTTTCCAGCAATATGTTAATATTTTTACTTTCAGCCACTATGGCAGTGTGACTGTAGGGATGGGAATGTTGGCCGGTCAGTCAACCACTTTGATGTAGACCAGGGGTTTTCAAAGTCTGACACCATGAGCCTCCCTCGGACAAAGTTGAGACAACTACATTCCAAATACCCCTCCACCCCAAGTAGAACCACAGTACCAATAATGCTTTGCTGATGTAAACAGGAAGTGTAATGTTGCTATGAATTCTATGAGATCCACTGTGGGCTACTATCTTCATGGTGTTTTTAGAAAACCTGCATTTCCCTGTCCAAAGTACCCAATGCCACTGTCTTTGCTTCATGTCTCCAGCTGGAAATCTAATGACATTCCCATCAGCCTCAGTTGTTCTTTGCCTTTAGTACCAATTAGCAAATGTTAGCATGCTAACACACTAAACCAAGTGGTGACCAGGGTAAACATTACTTGTGAAACATCAGCAAGTCAATATTTTCATTGTGAGCATGTTGATGTCAGAATTTAGCACAAAGCTGCTAGCATGGCTGTGGCCTCCCTGTTTTCTGTTTCAATTACATTTGTTGTTATTTTCTGTTCCTGCCTTTTGCTGCTAATGGAAAGCTAATATTTCGTCTATTTAGTATAATTTATCTGTTTCTGGCAGGTTTAGAAAAGTAGCGAGTAAAACTCCCTGACAAAGAAGATCTGAACTAACAAAACCAACAAAGGTGACGACACTATGTAGGGTTTTAAAGAAACTAGGTGTGAAAGCCACACCAGATAGAAACCATTAGGAAAGCATTTTGTGGCCAGTATTTATGGTACTACACATAAACTGCCACAGATGTTTTCAGGTAATGAGTCACAGCATTAAACATATAATTTGTACAGTTTTACCTTGAGGCAAAAGGGAATGTCTTAAACATAAGGGAGGATGAATTTTAGCATTAGAATTACTAGTAATTAGTAATTACTAGGGGTGTGATGAGACACTTAACTCACGAGACATATTAGGTTCACAAGAACAAGGTGAGATTTTATTTTTGAGACATTTTCAATGCTAAATTATATATTCGTTTCTTTGAAACCCTACAGGGTGTGTCCACCTTTCTTGCTTTTTGTTTGTTCAGAAGAACATCCGATCTTCTTTGTCAATGACTTTTACTCACTACTTTTCGAACCCACCCTGAAACCTTAAATTATACTAAATAAAGGAAATGTTGACTTTCCATTAGCAGCAAAATGTTGAAAAGAATATTTTGAACATTAAACCTTTAATTGTCTGCATTCTGTTGAATTTGTCTGCACCAATTTATTGTGGAAATGTTTGTTTATGTAAAGGGAAACACAAAATTCAGGTGGCAGGTGATCATTCAAATTATACAAATTTAACAGAATATAAGTCTGTGCAGCTCTCAGGAATTCTGTGTTGCTTTCATATATGTTTCTCTGGTATATCAACTTATCTCATGTAATATCCCTGCTGAGTCCGCACACATCACATGCAGGCATGATTTAGTCTTCTCTCCTCTTTTGTGTCTTTTTTGGGAAGTAACCTCTTTAAATGTGATTGTGGCACCTTTTAACTCAATGATGAATTAATTCATTTAAATTCAGTTATAAACTGGACTTTATTAGCTCCTCTGTTTCAGGTTTTGTTCAAAACTTCCTGCACATTCATAATCTCTCCCACATGTCTGTGTTCTCTGACATGTTGAGAAAAAAGTCCTAATATTACAAGAATAACATCATCATTTAATGAGATTTCAGGATATTTTTTAAGTCTACCTGCTCTTTGCTGCGAATTACATTATTACTTTGCTGTTAGGATCCCCTTCAGACCATCTGACCAACACAGAACTGTATGGGACTGTATGTTATGATGAGACAAGCAGGTGGAAACCGAAACTAACTGAAAACACTACTGATCAGGCAGAAGTCTCACCACAAAGTGCAGCTCACAGTCCCAAACAGCAAGTTTGCACTTCAGTTTTTAGATGTTATGTTGTTGTATTGCAAAACTCTACCAGCTAAGTTACTACTCGTCACAGCTGTCAGGACTCAGTAAGACTGGGTTCACTTTTTTTTTATTACTATTATGGTGTACGTGGGTGTCGCATCAGCTAGGCTACATTTGTTTTTCACTACGTGAGAATATTTATGCATCGCGGGACAGCATGTAAAAAATGTAAATTGTGTGAGTCTCCCGAGACAGCTTTTAACCTGACAATAATTATATAATATTACAAAATAATTTATTACTTGTTGCTATATTTAAATTGGTTTCCCCATTATTTCCCTTTGTTTTTGGTAATATTGTCTAGAAAAGTTAATAGCTAGTTTTTAATTTGGTAATTACAAGGTACTTCTAAATTATTACGTCTTTACATTAAAACTTGCTAATGTTGGGGTAATAGTGTGATAATAAAGTGCTACCAAATTTTTAAACTAAGTTACATCATCATCTCTAAATATTCTGCTTGCCCTTTATTGTCATGAAAACAATAACGTTCCTCTTCTCCAAACCTTCAATACACATTTGCAATACAAACCCCAATAGACACCATGAGATGCCAAACAGAAACAGGCATCAGTCATCATCTCTTATTGTTTCTCGTCTCTCTCCATATGTTGCTCTTGCAGGGGATTTGATATTGGCAACCATTTCTGTGAATGGATGTACGACTACAACTGCGATGAGTTTCCTTTCTTCAAAGTGAATGCTCAGGCCTACCCTTCAAAGGCCCAGCAGGTGTGTATGATATGTTAATTCACTCCTTCTAAACGTCTTATTTATTTGGTTTTACTCGTCGACTTTGGTTTTAAACTTGTCCTGTCTCTGTACAGCTCCACTTCATTGAAAGCTACCTGCGTGAGTTTGACCAAGGGTTTGACAACCTGAGTGAAGAGGACCAAATGAAAGTGAAGGAGGAGCTATACGTGGAGGTGAACAGGTGAGCTCAGATGTAGGACGCGGTGTAAAGTGACATGACATGACAATACAAGAGAGAAAGGTTTAAAAAAAACTCTAAACTCTTTTTAATGTCTTTAGAAAACAAAGTTACCTTGTGTTTTTGAATGTAGGTTCTCCCTGGCATCCCACTTCTTTTGGGGCTTGTGGTCCATCATCCAGGCCCGGCTCTCGACCATTGAGTTTGGATACCTGGTGAGTAAAGATCTTTTTTGTCCTTCATTTTAAATGGCTATAATGTACGACTGTACTAAGTAAGTTAAGTATTGCCCTTTAGGGTGATGTTAATAATTACATCTGTCAAGAAGAATTCAATTATGTGTATTTTTATTTATATATATATAAAGAAAACGATTTACCTCAGGTCAGTGTAAATTTGTATTATTTTAATAAGAAGCAACAGTCAAGCCATATTCAGCATTCTGCTTTGCTGACTTTCAGTCACTAATTTTCCCCCCTAATTAGCTTCCAGTTTACTCTTTATTTAATTGCTGTTAAGCTTCTGATGATGAAACTCAATACTTCCTGCACAGATGTCTCACATTAAAAGTCTTTTAGTGGTTCAAAGAGCATAACCCCTTTTCCCCCATTTTTTTAAGCTTTTACTGTGAAACAACATTTTTTTTAAAAAAAGCATCAAAGCTGGAGCAACTGGAAATAATTTGTGAACATTAAAATGAGAAACCTCGGAGCAGTAGTGATTGTGAATTTACCATGTGAGTTATTAGAGTATATGTATATTGTGCTTGTGTGTGTGTGTGTGTGTGTAGAGATAGATATATATATATATATTTTTATAAATTATGCTTTATATATTAATGGACACTTGACTGTGTTGTAGGAGTACGCCCTGGCCAGATTTGATGCCTACTTCCAGCAGAAGAAGATCTGGGCTGTCTAATGGAGAGAAATGATTGGATGAATTTACATAAAGTTCAGCCAAACGGCAGGTGGAGGACATACACGCTGATGAAGACTCCACGATCCACGCTTTACTTATACTCCCTGCTGGTGTAGAAGATTTGCTGGCTACTGTTGGTGTTGTGTTGAGCAAAGCCAAACTTGATCTTGTGGCTATGTGCTTAAAGCACACAATCCATTGCAGCTCAAAGTTTACACTGTGTTAACTCCCTGGGAGCCAAAAAAAGAACATTGACTTGTACTAACATTACTGGTCAGACAGGCTCTCTGCTTCTGCCTTATTCGAACCATATCACTAACATGAGGGTTAAGTTTAGCGCAGTAGAAAGGTGGATTTCAGTCACAGCAAGATTGGAAGTTTTAACATTGCATCAATGTATATGTATTGATCATTCCCTTATGGAAAAGCTCTGTTGGAAAGAACCTCTTCTCTTGGTAGATTCCTGCTTACTAAAGCAGCCAGTGGCTAAGAATGTATATTATATATAGATGTCAGTGTGCCAGTAACCTGGGTCTGTCTGTTACTGATGGGCTGATATGTTGGCTGGTGGAATTTTGACTTGATTGACTGGTCATACAGGTCAGACTAGAGATTACACCTCTAGTCTGACCTGTATGACCTGCTGTTTGTTTGATTCTCTTTTTTTAATGGTTGCATTTACTTTTTTTTAGGCCAGGGCAAATAGTGGAAAAGTTATCGTTCGTTTGCGAAGTATGTGAATAGTTGAGGTTCTGTTTTCTGGGTGGCTGGCTTAAACTCCACCAAAGCAAAATCAAAGTCATCAGACTTCAGGTATTTCCATTTTAATTAGGTCTGGTTCTTTGTGGCTTCCTAATGAATAATGTAGTTACACTTATCAGCTGTGAATTAGCTCAACCTGAAGGTGGGTTTATGGCATTACTATGGGTCACTGTGACAGGTAGATCCACATCTCTGCGTCGTTTATGCATTTCGGTAATAACATCTGCATTGTCTGGTTTTGCCAAAAAGACATTCCAGCCATGCTTTACACACATGGGGACTTGTTGCTAAGCTTTCTATTGGACACTAGGGTTTTTTTTTTTACTTTTGTATATTATCACTGTATTGAGGAAAGCATCACGCTGTACACATGACAATGGCTCCTTGTTGTGGTTATGAATTCTTTGGTGATGTCCCTGGTTTGCCTACTGCCAAGTTGCCTCATCATCGTACCCATAATCCAGAATAATGACACATGCGGTCACATTGTACTGCACAGCTGACTTTTGCTTGGATTATTTATTTAAGTAAGATGAGCTGGACTGTAACTTTGTTAAAGGGGTATTTAGTAGAATATGACTTGAACAAGACTACTGCTCTCACTGCTACTGAGAGCTGAGTCATTGGCTTTAATCATCTTGTCAAACCCTCACACACACTGGCCACATATTATGGCCATTGTCTGCACTAGTCTGGTGAAAGTCTTACATAATGCACTTTTAACAAAGGAATTCAGCACTGTGAACAGTGAAGCACTGTGCCCTGTGTGCATCAGGCTTACTCATAGGTTCAGCTTTTAGGCTTTCTGCTATGCAGCGGGATAACTGTTTAAAATGAGAGAGGGTCAGATGATACTGTGATTAAATTGTCCTGCTGTCTCTCATCCAAACATCCTGAGACCAGCTTAATCCTACCTCACCCTATCAAGTCATTGTATGTGCACCAAACACTGAAGAACTATGCTTGTACACAGATATACGGATTCATCATCTGCTGACTATTAGACTTCATTAGAAATGCTATAACAATTACAGCAAAGCTTTCCATGCTAGAATTTTCTAAATAAGTTTTCCTCACATGTCACATTTCCCATGTTGGAACAGAACAGACTAACATTGACCTTTCACTAATGTGTCAGTCACTGTTGCTACCCCTTTCAAGCTTCCCATTCTCACAGAGCACATATGCAGTTTACAATCAAAACAAGGCTGATCCACACTCTCACCATTTTTGATTTATTTTTTAATTTTTATTTTTGAAACAATGGGTCCTTGATGTCAGACAGTGCCTGGCAGGCATCTGATCTTTAGCCCGTGTCCATTGATTTTGACGATGGTAACGACAGCTGTCACTGGCAGATTGTATTAGCTGTGACTAGCTAGCTAATTGAGCTAACATAAGTGCCATAGGTTGCCAAGACTAAGGCTAAAACCACATGTCCCAGGCAAAATGTCAGCATCCTTCCAGTTATTGATCCATGTATAAGACATGGAAATAAAGTAGCACATATTGTATTGCAGTGTAGAGCCTTGTTAATCCAAGACTATAAATTTATAATTATATATATATATATATATATAATGTTATAAAAGAAAAAGCTTTTATGATGTGTTTGGCAAATGCAACAACGCAAATATGGACATGAAGTTGGAGTGTAAACTTTCCCAAATCCAACAAAGAGCAGGATAGAGCTGCTAACGCAAAACCCTGACCGCATCCAAGACCAGCTTTCAAACAGTGGGGTTATGTTACCCCACAAATTAATGATATTTATAATGATATTTTGTCTCTTTTGCCTTGGAAGTAAGGTGTAGCTGCCAAGTTAAATAGTAAGCTAGTAGCTGGATATGCTAACAATTGCAATTTAGACAATGACGCTGTTTAATGCATTCATAACACTTGCTCTTGTGTTTCCGGTTTTGTAAGTGCTGAGTGAGTATCACTTACTGTAACCTATGGTTGCCAGCAATCCCGTAAAATACGGAATAATCTGTCAAAATACGAAATTATCCAGCGAAATACGTAATTGTCCCGTAATTGGAAACTAAACGACATGTATTGAACGGACACAGGACTTTGTTCTGTATTTTTGAGAATCAATTCAGTGCACGTCTATGGGAGAGAAATATTACAGGTTAGACTATTAAGACTGAGCGATTTTTATGAGATATAACAAAACCCTCCTGCTCTGTCATCCCTCAGCCTGTCTGTCACGTTATGTTCTCAAACACAGAATAAGCTTCTCATTAGCGGTTACTTATGACTGACTGACAAACACACACACACACACACACACACACACACACACACACACACACACACACACACACACACACACACACACACACACACACACACACACACACACGCTGGCAACCCTACTACAACCCCATGCAGAATATGTAGCGTAGTGCAAAGCTTGACGGGTCTCCTGTTCTTATTTACAGTTGCTAATCCATGATATCTGCTGTAGGTAGTATTACACAATACTGTTCGAAAACTCTTTTGATCCTTGTTTGCCAGAAAATGTACAATTTATAGTTGCTGTGAAAAGATACATGAAGAAATGCAGCTTAAAAACGCACCGTGCACTGTACGGTATGACTGTGCCACTACCACAAAGGTTGACATGCATATCCATGCTCGTTTCTGTGAAGTTGTAGCGGATTTATACATCCCTGTTTACCTGTGAGCTGTGTGGAAGCCACCAAACTGAAAATGTGACTCTTGTAAAGTGTACAGAAGGCAATACCTCTTACTTCCCGTGACAATGGTTACACAGTGATTTACCATGTACACAGAGCTGAGGTAACTGAGCTGGATCATAAAACTTAACTGATCACTACAGCAGCCACCTGATACTGGAATCAGAGTTGTTTGAATGTCTACTGTGGCACTTTTTATGTGAGGACTGACAAAGAAAAAAAACAACAATATTTGTACTTACTATTTTCATGTTCAAACATCTGCGTGTTGTTGAACTTTGACTCTTTAAGTTGTTGAATTGTTAGTATTATTTTACATAAAAGTGTAGTTCATTGTATATTTTATTGTTATATTTACTTTGGAATGTGCTTAATGTATAGTTTTAAATTTATTTAGACATATAATGAGAATAGGGATGCACCAGAAGAATGTGCAGTGGATGGTACTGGACGACTATTAAAATTTAGAATGTGTCACTATACATCCCTCGTGGGGCAATAGTATTTATTGAAGCGCCTATTCTTCTTTTCCATACTGTTGAGGGGCTCTTTTGTCTACTTAACCTGAGTGTGTATTAATTTTGTCTTTCTGGTTTGAAATGTATCATTTGCCCTGACCTTTAACTATATGCTATTTCCATCTCAATTCTGTTGTCCTCATTCATGATTTTTTATATATGTTATAGAAAAAATTGACACTGTGATATGTCACTATTGTACATTCCATAATTGTTTTTTCACCTTCAGTATCATGTACACTTCAAATTTTGATCAAATTGGTTCTTCCAATAAAATTGTAGTCCCCTGTAGAGAACAAACGGACACCCTCACTTCTGTTTATACTTGTAATTTAGTATGCGTAATATTCACTAACAAAAATATAGAGGGTCAAGCTAAAATATATCCAAATATAAGGAATGTGTTAATGTAATACATTTATTCTTTATTTCTTTTTGTTAAAAACATTCTGCACTGTGAAGCACCCACAATTACACTCTCATGTGACTCACAGTGATAATCTTTGCTATCTATGCAGCTACACTGAATGCATATGTACTCATTAAAACATACTTTGTAACTGAAATGGTTCCGGGTGAATTACTGCAGCATTTGACCTTGGCTGTAAATTTACTTTTATGCTTTGCACAAATAAAAATGTAAGAAAAAACAACTGACTGATCAGTGGTCTCGTTTGTTTGGACATGCATTCATGGTCAGTATGTCATACATGCCTGGCAAGACAGGTCAAACAAAACCATGGTGAGGGAACAGCTTTTTTATTATTGGAGCAATACTGGTTAAATTGCTTGTTAAAATACTTTGGTAGCCACAGGTTAGTTTGATTTAAATATTAGACCACACTAACAGCGTGGCCATGCCAGTGTTTGTTGGTTGGTCAGCAACTTTGGTCCAGACTGAAATATCTCGGCAACTATAGGATGGATTATTATGAAAGTTTGTGCAGACATTTAACATCTACAGAGAATGTAGCCTACTGACCTTGGTGATCCCCTGACAACTATTGGATGTTTGCCAATAATGTGGTCCATACATTCATGGCCCCCTGAATAAATATTTATAATTTTGTTGATGCTTTACCTTTTCATCTACTGGGCCAAAAATTTGATTTGTTCAATATGAAAAACTAATCAGCCCCCCACAGCAGTGCTTTAGAGCTAAATGTCAGCAGGCTCCGTGCTCATGGTGACATTGTATTGTTTAGCAGATATAAAATGTACACCATCTTAGTTTAGGGTGTTAATATGCTTATTAGCACTATACACAAAGTAGAGCTGACGGGGTTGTCATTAATTTTGCAATTGTTTGATCACAAAAACCAAGGATTGGAGAAATTAATGTTTTGACCTTGATGATGGCGTTGAAGGAAAGGTTATTACCGTTCATCCTGCAGGGAACATGAATGTCTGATCATTAGGGTTCATCCTCTGGACAATGAATATCTCTACCAATTGTACTGGCAATTCATCCAATAGTTGTTGAAATATTTCACTCTGGAACAAAGTAGTGGATCGAACAACAAACAACAGTGCCAGACACGTAGCAAGTATCATGAGTTTTTATTTGATGAGTACATCACTGAATGAGTTGTGTAGTAGTATTTTGGGTTTTATATATAAATTACTCTCCACAAAAATATTTTTCAATGCACACAAAAATAAGGATTGTTGTACATAAATGTAAAACAAATAAAACCACACCAAAGATTAGACACAAATCAGGGGATCAAAGTAATTTATTTATCATTATACAACACAAGGTTGAACAATGAAATGAAAGTTTGCCACACCTCCTGTGGCCTCCTCTGGCTGGGTGGATTATCTCGCAGTCTACTATTCTTTAATCCAAACCCTGGCGTCCTTTTCTGATGTATTTCTGTCATAGGTAGTTCATCCATGACAAGCAGTTTGTATATAAATGTAAAAACATCCAAATATGTTTTTGGTGAAACTTGCAAATACTTTTAAATGCACATATTTGTGGATTTCCATTTCAGTCATTTAAAACAAGAAACTTTGTGTGTATTGGAAAATATTTTTCTGGAGAGAGTCATTTATTTATAAAAATACATTTATGAATCCTTCTGTGGGCATTTGATAATATTAAGACCGAGAGACAATAAAAACGTGTTGTTGATGTTCTTCCTGTGTAAATGAAGCGGAGAGTTTGCGTTCAGTTAAAGACAGCACTGATGTACACAGCGAGGCAGTCAACACAGATTGTATGCGGAATGCTCATTGAGATAATAGAGGCTGTGACGAGTGAGACAGTGGAATGCTGCAGTGAAGGCAGGGATGAGTCAGACTTGGCCCGGTAGAGTGAAGTTGCAGCCAGCTGCACTGTCCATACACAACTGTCAAGATCACCTCAGCCAATGTCACACAGCAGCCAAACACTATGTCCTTTCACATCGTTCTGTCAAAGACTTTGCATAAGTTTTGGAGTTTGACAGAACAGCCACACTTTATTAAATTGTATGTCTTTTTAAATGACAAATGGTTTGCTGCTTAGATGAAATCGTATTTTTTTAAAATGAAGACAATAAACCATCTGTGTGATTCACACTCACACTCCTTTTTGGTGTTTAGACATTTCACACTTTTCATAGTGTCATGACTCTGTAATACTGTCAACAGTAAATCAAATAAAGTGTTGTGCAACAAAGTACAGAAGGAAAACAGTTTACACGTGTCTGGTTTATATTATGGTGTGTATGGTTTCCCTCTTGGGAGCATTTATCAGTAGTTAGCTTTACACTTTGCCCAATGAGGAAATTCACAAATCAAATAACCATGATACACAGTTGTTTTAAAGCACTAATTAATGATAACAATGTTTATTAGCTCCACAGTACAGTCAGTTCTGATAGTGATTCATAGACTGCAACAGAAAAATCAATGGAGCATCATGTCACCCCTGAACGAACATTTTGAAGCTTGGAGTCAAGTTTATTGCTCACTGCCATGTTGGCAGGTGCCAAAGTCCAAAATTCCAAGTCAGGACAAAGGGGGATCAGCCTGGATCGAACTTAGGTGGGATGAACAAGCAACCACAGACTGTGGTAGACAATGGAGCAACTCTTTTATTATCATTACTCAAATGTTATGTGGAAATGTAGGATATAATGTGCATATGTGTATAATGAAGTGTAATTCAGTACAGTGAGGTTGTAGTGGTTGCCATTAAGGGAGGACACTATTAGCCAGCTGCATCCACTGACTTCATCTCTGCAGCATGTCATTTGCAGTTTTTGCTTTAATATCTGATCAATATTTTTCAACTTAACATAGCATTAAATCACTATGTGCCAACAGGTTGATGGTAGTGAACACCTCACAGAGAACGAACTGCAGATTTCGCAGCCCTTTTAGCTTCTTGTTTTTGTTTTAAAGCCATAAATGTACTGTATTATTCTGTTCCACTGCTCTCATCAATCCCACTACATAGCCCACAGTACGCTACCTGCACAGCACCAAACTGCAGACAAAGTTAGCATCTAACTGGTGAAGCGTGGTGAGCTTTAAGTCAGTAAAGTCTGTCAGAGTTACATGTGGGATGGCGAAACAGCTTTGGAAACCACTTCCCCCTGCAAAGGCGCCAGAGCTTGAACTTCCTGGTCTCTTTATAAATATTTTTACACACTTTTGGTCAGCTTTACGATGAACAAACAAGTGCAAAACTATGACAACTATTTTCCAGGTCAATGTTAATGTAAAAGTGTACTGTTATTATCCCCATATGTATATGATATCATGTCTCCCCCTCTTTATGATGGCCCACTTTTCACTTCACTTTCCATCGTGGACAGTTGGAATAAATCTTTTGATCTTTTGACGCAACACTTATTTTATAATTAAACCTGGCCTTTTGTGCAGCTAAAGAGACATATATTTTATTCAGGAGTTGGTGGAGACCAAAACAGAGCTAAAAGGAGAGTGAATATTGGACTGACATTTGTCAGGGCTTGACAGGGCTATTCTGTGTCCGCAGGAATGTGGAATAGGTTAACATTTTGGGAAACACGCTTTTGAGAAGACTTAGATGAGATCAATACCACTCTCATGGCTGCCTCATAAATGTAAGCTACAGCCAGCAGCCACTTAGCTTAGCTTAGCATAAAGACTGGAAACGCAGAAACAGCTAGCCTGGCTCTGCTCGCCCACTCCTGATGAATTATTCTTTTAAAAGAATAATCCCCAAATATTTGACTCAACATAATGATCTTTTTTTTGCAGACCACATATACAATGTATATTATCACAGAGTCATGCAGAGGCGTTGGTTCCCACTGCTGACACAGAGACAGACAGTGTGGCAAGAATGCAGTGTAGAGGAATGTTGACAGACAGACAAAGAATAGTGGGGAGGCTAAAGGCTTGGCGTGGTCAGCTGGGGGGCTTTTGCCCGGGCATGTTGCTTGTTTACATCTATGTGACCAATCTGCAGTCGTGCTTTTGGTAAATAAGATACAGACCCCAGCACCACAACACAATGCACGCATGAAGCCACAGACAGACTACAAACAGGAAGAGCATTCAGACAGGTGGGTCAAAACAGGCCAAGAGAGAAAGGCAAATGAGATTAATCAGGAAACACAAGTGCGGTCAGTGCACTCAGGTATGCTGCAGAAAGGTAGCCCGGGGCAATGGATGCCAGGTGGTGATTATGGGCGCTGTTTGTGCATGTAAATATTTGGGACTGCACTCACTTTCAACTCTTACAAATCTGTGGTGACACACCTTCAGTCAAGTAGAGGTAGTCAAGGAATGATTATCGGTGCTCACTGTCCCAATTAGGAGTTTATACATTTTTATATATATATATTTTTTTATCTCTCCTAGATGAAGGTGTAGCAGAATGTAGCAGACTTAAAGGACTGTTGAGTTTGAAACAGCTCATGCGTTTTTAAAGATGTTTTCATTGAATGCATTTTGTGTCAAAGTAAAGAAAGTTTAGTCGACAATGACTGCTGATGTGCTGACTGTGTGAAGAGTTTTGAAAAAGAGAACTCAGTATTAAGCAATTGTAAAATAAATTAATAAATCAAAAATCAAAAAACAAAACTGTAACTCAAGAAGTTGCAATGTGGATTTTAGTCCAACAGTGCCACTAAGTGGCAGTTTGAACATCATGGACATCCCACCTTCCCTCCCAAAATTGGAACAGCACAACTGCATGAAGCTTAGAGGCTGCTTTAAAGACTCCTCAATAATTTCTAAAGAAATGTATTCTGTAACTTAATATATACAACTGATCACACACTTTGATAAGCCAAATACAACTATAGGACTGAGAAAGGTAAAACTTTTTTACAATAAATTTAAAATGATAATAGCAATGATAATAATAACACTTATCCAGTGGTGGCAGAAGTACTCAGATATTTTACTTAAGTGGAAGGTGGACTACTGTAGAAATACTGAAAGTCCTTTATTCAAAATGTTACTTTAAGTAAATGGACAAAAGTAATGAATATTAGCAATATACTTAAAGTATCAAAAGTACTCATAATGGAGAATGACACATTTCAGAATAGTGTAAATTATATTATTGGATTATAATTACCGGTAGGCTATGTGCATCACTTTAATGTTGCAGCTAATAAATGTGGGGCTAAATCAAGCATAGCGTTAGTTTAGGCATGCAACAAACATAGACAGTAAATTACTGGACGAAGCCACCCTGCTGATTTGAATGGAGAGCAGTTTTGGACCAATAAAATACTACTACAGGGCTACTTCCTGTTGGCACCAGTGTCTACTGATCGCGCAGCATAACCGTGGTTTAATGACGTAGAGCAACGACAGAAACACTCAGTGTGTTTGTCTGACTCGGATCGTCACTGTTTAATCAGCCCACCTGTGAGGCTCACCTGCCAAACAACAACGCAGCGTCACTGATGGCTGAATAGTTTTAGATTCACTTAGAGTTTATAATCGAAGCAATATGGTTACATCTCTCATGTGCGATGGGATGTGTTTGATGTCATTTTTGGGCCTACATGGTTCCATGCAGGCTTTGGTCGGCTTCACTGTTTCAGCTGTGGTTTACCCCCTTGGCAACAAAGTCAAGCTCAGCTTACAATCCCAGCACATCAACTGATAGCAGCCATCTTAAGCAAGCCACATCAGCTGACAGCTCAGCTGATTCCTCTCTTAGCATTCATTGGCAAATTCCATATAAGGCGCGTCTTCCTGCCTGCCCCTACTGCTTCCCCTGCAAACAGCTCATATCCAAGGGGGTAAGTCAGAGATCGGACAGTGAAGCCGACCAAAGCCTGCATGGAGGGATCCATGTAGGCCCAAAAATGAGGTCAAAACCCTGTGAATGCCTGTCGCACATGAGAGATGTAAGCTACGGAAAGCTCTTAGCAATCTAAAAAATATATCAGAGCAATAAGAGACGCTGCGTTAGTTTGGCAGGTGAGCCTCGTAGGTGGGCTGATTAGACAGTGACAATCTGAGTCAGACAAACACACTGAGTCATGAAACTTTTTGTTGGTGCAGCTATGCAGCTACCAGATGTTGGTGTTTCTGCTGTTGTTCTACATCATTAAACCACGGTTATGCAGTGCGATCATGCGCAGTAGACGCTGGTGCCAACAGGAAGTAGCCCTGTAGTAATATTTCATTGGTCCAAAACTGGCTTCACTGCTCTCCATTCAAATCAGCAGGGTGGCTTCGTCCAGTAATATACTGTCTATGCTCGTAACCCACCGCCACCCCGGCTCTGCCTTCAGGCTCTGGTATCTGATAGGGATGCATGATAATTATCAATCCAATAGTGTTGGCCGATGGGCATATTTCATTATCATATCGGGATTTGGATTTGGCCAAGAATTAGCTGATGAGAATCAAACATGCAAACATGCGTCATTGTGTTCATGTTGCTGTGCGTGGATAAAGCCACACCAGGCAGCTAGAGCCAAACAAACGTGGCGTCTAAGTTCGGATGTTTTTCACTGTTTCAGAAGAAGATATAGCATATAGCATCATTCTTTGCTCCTGTCCTCCTTCCTTCTGTCTCTGCTGGTATTCACTGCAGGTAACAATGTGCCAATTGAAGCTACATGGCAATCTAAGCTGAACAGTTTCCTTTAGCCTGTTGTACATCTAGCTTTGTTAGCACGGTGTGCTTTTAACAACATAGAGGATGAGAGACGTGGACAGAGCAGATCAAATAACACCTTCTACCAGTATGCTTGGTAAACAAATGTATCGATAAAGTTGTCTCTTACTCTTGAGGTTTGATGCAGATGCTACAGTGGCAGGATTACCTGTTGTCAACTCGAGTAGCTTAGAGTTATCTTCACGTCAACGTCTCATGGCCTATCTCTGAGCTGGCTGCTGTGTGTGCATGTGCACCCGCATGTGTGTGTTCCTGTGCAAAGGCAACACACAGCAGCAGAAGCTGCAGCCTGATAATAAACAGTACAGTCTTCAGCCCTGGGTCCGTTAACGCACTTCAGTGCCCATCTAGTATCTGATCAATCATGTAATCTGTGCATGCCTGCTCTGTTCTGTACAGGGGTTCTTTACTGCTGCTCTCTGCCTTGGGCTTTCTGTGTATGCACATGGATGGGCAGGGAGGTTCTCTCCCCACCTTATGGCTTTTCCACGTAGGCACGTGGAAGGGCAGAGAGGTGTGCCCTCCCTGCCTTATGCTTTCCACTTAGGACTGTGGAAGGGCAGAGAGATCCCAGAACAGAGCTTTACCACCAAACATAACTCCAATGCTGCTATATCAGTCTTTGATGAAAGTTGTCCTGTCTGAATTTATATTTATTCATTTTTGATGGGTAGCTTAACCTATAATAATATATTATCTTTTATTTGCTGATTAAATTTTGTGTTATTCATCTGAATCTGTAAAGTAAAAAATAAATGTAGTATTAAGTACAATATTTGCCTTTGAATTATAGTAGACTGGATGTATAAAGTGGCATAAAATGGAAATACTGAAGTAAAGTACATGTACCTCAAAATTGTTCTTAAGTAGTATACGTAAGTAAATGTACTTAGTTACATTTTAACACTGCACATACTTAAAAACCTGACGATGATGTTTTATGGATATAATATTTCCCAAGAAAAATCAATAACTGAATTACAAATGTCCAATATTTTTATTTTTAAATTAATATTGAATGGATTGTCTACTCTTTGTCCTATTGTTCAGTGGTATGAGTGGCATCATTTACCAGTTGCAGAAAAGAGATTATGTAATCATGCAGGCATCCAGATTGTCCGGATCAGATGTAGGTGGATTATACTGTATTTTAAACATGACATTTAAATGTATCTCCTGCATCCTTTCATTTTGCAACATGTACTGTGTGTCTTTGGAACACTTTGTGTTGGCTCGTCTAACTGCTCATCCAACATCTGAGCTGCCCGGTTTGACCTTTGTACTTAACATCTTCATCTCAACACCAGTTTGTGATGCAGACCTTCAGTTAAATATTGAAGTTGAGATAATCCTGATGACATCATTAGGGTTACTTTTTAGACTTCTCCAGAGGCAGAGCTCCAGGACCGATGTTTTGGAACTGGGAACCCAAAATGTGCATTACTTTTTAGTGAAGCCGTAAAACTGTAAAACCTCTAGTGCAAAATACACAAGAAACAAATATACATTACGTGGTGGCAATATCAATATAACTATCTTCTCATATAAGGCTTCTCTTAGCATGTGAAGGTTGCTGGTAGATTTTATCGTGGCCGCTGGCTAACTGAGCTAGTTTGCAGTGATCCCAAGCAGGCACTCGCGTTACTGCCCTGAGAGAGAGTTCTGCTGAGTGTCTCCCCGAGCAGGCCATGCTGGAGACAGTGGTGGAGTCCAGAGCAAGAGGGAGGATTTTTTGTTGATCAGGAAAGCTGGGTCTATGTGCTGAATAAAGAGCTTATGTCCCTCTCCTTCAGGTGGACCACCATGGGGAGGGCTTATTTTGGAAAAAATATGTATGGTAGTCAATGGCAAGAGACAGCAATTGTTTTAATTGTGCCCTGAAATACACACATAATGTTGGTCAATTTACAAGAAAATTTTGCAAGTCAAGAGAGTTGCAGTTTGTTGTAAAACGGTATAAAAAAGTACAAGGAGGCATTCTTATCACACTAATGCATGTTACTAACTCGACTACTTTCCTCTCTCGTACTTTTATACTGTCTCGTCCCTCTCCTCTCTCCTTCTATCACTTTCTGTAGGTGTTTCTGCCTCCAGAGCTGTGGGGTCTGGATCTGTGGTTGCAAGTCGCCTACGGCCCCTATTTTCCTGCTCGACACCCGCTGACTGTTCTTCTTCTTATTAATATTTCTATCATTATTAGCACTATTATTCATATTCATAATAATAGTGCCACTACCACCATTACTATTGTTTTACGTTTCTATATGGATTTTGCATTTGGCTTTGTTTTCTCTCTCTCTCTCTCTCTCTCTCTCTCTCTCTCTCTCTCCCCCCAACCGATTGAGGCTGATGGCCGCCTGAGTCTAGGTTTTCCTTGCCAATGTCGGCATGTACTTGCTCATAGTGGGAGTAGTTGGGCTTCTGTAGATAATTAAAAAGAGCACTGTCTAGACCTATCTATATGAAAAGTCCAATGAGATAACTTCTGTTATGAACTGGCACTATATCTAAATAAAATGGAATTGAAATTATCTGATTGACATTTACAACAGTTAAAATGATGAATGTTTAAAATATCGAGACAGAAAACCTGCCTTAGCCAATAGTGCCGCTTGTATTTTAATTACATGCCCTCTGAAACCCCACAAAGAGACAAAGAAAGAAAAAACTCAAAAGTTTTGGTGATCTGATAATTAACTCCAATGTATTGTACAAATATAAAACTTCTTAGTTTGGGATTTCTTTACATATATCAAACAAACTAAATGAAGCGTAAGAATGACACATTCTACACATTTAAAAGTAAACACAAAGTTCTTCACCTTTTTCAAATGTGGTGTCTTATACATGTCAATAATCACTGTAAAGGGTACATTTTCTATACGATCAACCCTTTTAGGCAAGTCAGTAAACACACTGTCTCAGTGTGTAAGGGTTGCCCAGTTACTGAAGTGTCTTCTGGAGGAACTCAACCAGTAGATGATGAGGAAAACCAAAATCCATCTGAATCACCGTAAAGCCCTGCAGCAAAGAGAGGGGAAGACAGAAGCAATGGGACTAAGAAATACAACACAAACAGGGGCCCAAGACAAAATGACAAAACGTGAACACTCACGTTCTGAGGAAGCACCTCTGGGTTGAAGATGTCAAATAAGTTTGTTCCTTGTTTGTCCAACACCCTGGTTACCTCAATCTCAAGAACTGCAACACATGCCACAAAAGTATCAAAGAAAACCACATTACACTATAGTAACAGCCTTATATTTGTGTGGTAATGTTTTATGATTTTTATCCATTTAAGACATTCTAGGAGAATACTTAATGATTGTGGCGACAATGGGTTGAGGTTTAAGCCAAGTTGCACTTTATTACGTGTACTTCTCTGTCTCTTACCAGACAAGACCTTGGGAATGCCGATCTTCTCCACAGCTTCTCTTATGAACTCCAGTTGGGTCTCATCTAGCTGCTGGAAACAGAGGGAGAGGTGACTGTCCAATCAAACATTAAAACATCTGCATCATTTTAACAAGCGACATGGACTAAACTAATTTACATGGGAGGGACTTATTTTTGTGACCTCTTGCAAACCTTGTGTTTTCTAACTGATTACTAATTGGTATCAGAAGAATTAATATCATATAATGTGTGTAATTATTAACTGTAGACATAACAGACATCTACTCTGTAAATGTGGTCATGGTCAGTTTGTGTAGGGCATATTGCTTTTTTTTTGAAGGATGCAGAGCAGGAAGTCTTACTGATGTTGATGCTGACAAATACTTCTCAGGGCACAAATTGTTTCAGGAAAGGCTAATGGTAAAGTTTTGTAAGAGAACGCACATTTTTGAGAGAAAGCAAGAGTCTTTTTCATCTCCCATCTAAAATATTTTCCACCATGTTCTGGGTCTCTGTAGCTGTATAACAGCTTCAAATGCATTTAAAGTTAAATATATAGTATAGTTTTACTGTAGTATTTTCTTCAACAAGAATCAGGTCAAAAAACCTTACCGGTTGGTCTTGAAAGGGCAGCTTAGCTTGGAATACATCAATCCTAGAGAGGGAGGAGGATCACCATCACACAGCAAGCACAGGACATGGACTAAGAAGAAGTTTACTTTTTGGAAACACTAAAAAGAATAGTAGTAATAGAGACAGGGGCTGACAGGCTGAGACACATTATGGCACAGAGAGACAAGGTGAGCAAACATGTGCTGGAAACTGTAGCTTACAAGCTATAGACAGACAGAATTTCATTGCAAGTGGTCACACCAGGATCTAAATTGACAAAAATGACATTTTGGTCATTGGGTCAAGCTGTTCAAGCAGTGCACCTTTCGCTGATGGATGTTTGCTTGGTCAGCTTGGTTTGTTAAATTAAAAGAAGTAACGAAGAAAGGTAATGTGGATCGTTCAAAATTTGAACTGTTTGTGTTGTGTAGCAGGCTGCTGTCTGGCTGTCGGTGTCAATATGTTTTAGTCAAGCGGGAAGCTTCCGGTCAGAGAACTTAGGCCAACGCGGAAGTCATTTAAACCTGCATTCTATCGAATGGCCAGCAGGGGGCGACTCTTCGATTGCAAAAAGAAGTCCGGTTCCATTAGAAATAATGGTAATGAGGCTACTTCTCAGCTGATTTATTACCTCAGTAAACACTTTCCTAATGCGTTTATGGTCTCAGTCGCTAGTTACAGGTCTTCTTCAACACAACATGATGTTCATTTAGTAAATTATGGTCCTGTTGAGAGGAAAATAGAGCATAAAGCAGAGTATGCTTCAGGGCGGGATTATCTGTGATTGACAAGTCATTACCATGGCAACCTGTCAATCCGGCTAGAGTGACTCCTACCCACGGCACTGTGTAAATTTACCAGCACTGTTGAAAGAGCTTATTAGAAATTCACTAAGGAAACCCTAAGTGGCCATCGATTAAATTTCTTTTTTTACTCCGTTTTCCCCTCACTTTCTCTGGTGAGTACATTTAGTTTTAAGACGATTGATCGCCAGACAAAATTGTCAGCCCTGTTAAAATGACAGTTAACATGAATTACAGATGCACCTAGCTGAGCAAACTAGCTAGCTCCCCACACTGCTGTAACCAACGGGTGACGTCACGATGACTACGTCCACTTCTTAGATACAGTCTATGGTTTCAATTGAAATACTGTAACTTTCCAAAACTGACATTCAGACAATCAGGTCTCCTTTACACAGAGACGGACCACATGTGTGGCAGTAAGGAAGTGAACAGTTTTTTAGCTCTCTTTTTTCCCATTCTTCTTTACTCACCTACTTCTGTCACCTTTCCTGTGCACAACCAAGTGCTTCACCCCACCTTCAAGAGCCATTCGGAAGAACAACACCTTTGCCTTCAGACAGGACGTACAGTCCTCCCCAAAAGTATTGGAACGGTAAGGCAAATAACTTTGTTTTTCTTGTTCACTGAAGACATTTGGGTTTAAGATCAAAAGAGGAGTATGAGACAAGAGTTCATAATTTCAGCTCTCATTTTCTGGTATTCACATTTAGACGTGTGAAACAACTCAGGACATATCACCGTTTGTTTGAACCCATCCATTTTTCAAGTGAGCAAAACTATTGGAAAATGTGACTGACAGATGTTTCTTGTTGCCCAGGTGTTGCCTTTTAGGTTGATTGTCCAAACATTAAATATCTCTGCATAACTAGTCTAAATTTTCATCCTCGGTTCAAACCTATAAAGACTGCATTTCCTGTTAAAGAGGATAAACCAACATGAAGACCAGAGAGCTGTCTGTGGGAGAAAAGCAAGCCACTGTCAAGCTGAGAAAAGAAGGAAAATCGACCAGAGCCACTGGACAAACATTGGGCACAGCAAGCACAACAATTTGGAACGTCCTGAAAAAGAAAGAAACTACTGGTGTACTGAGCAACAGACGTCCAACAGGTCAGCCAAGGAAAAAAAACTGTAGTTGATGACAGAAATATGGTGAGAGCTGTGAAGAAAACCCCCAAAACATCAGTAAGTGACATCAGCAGCCTCCACAGTGCAGGGTGAAGGTGGCACAATCCACTGTTGGAAGAAGACTCAGAGAGCAGAAATATAGAGGCCACACCACAAGATGCAAACCACTCATCAGCAGGAAGAATCGCAAAGCCAGATTGAAATTTGCAAAGAAGTACAGAGATGAGCCGCAAAAGTTCTGCAACACAATCTGATGGACTGATGAGACCAAGATTAATCTCTAGCAAAGTGATGGAGGCCTAAGTGTGGAGAAAGAAAGGAACTGCTTATGATCCGAAGCACACAAGCTCATCTGTGAAGCATGGCGGAGGTCATGTCATGGCTTGGGCGTGCATGGCTGCTTCTGGAACAGGCTCATTAATATTTATTGATGATGGAACTGATGATGGGAGCAGCAGAATGAATTCAGAAGTGGACAGAAACATTTTGTCTGCCAGTTTACAGAGAAATGCATTAAAACTAATGGGGAGGAAGTTTATCAAGCAGCAGGACAATGACCCAAAGCACACTGCGGACAAAACAAAGGACTTCATCAGGGGGAAAAGTGGAAGGTTTTAGACTGACCAAGTCAATCAGCTGACCTTAACCCAATAGAGCTGCATTTCACCTCCTTAAGAGGAGACTGAAGGGAGAAACACTCCCGAAACAAACAAGAACTGAAAGAAGCTGTGCTAAAAGCCTGGAATAGCATCACAAATGCAAACGGTGATATGTCCTCAGTTGTTTAACACATCTAGATGTGAATACCAGAAAATGAGAGCTGAAATTCTGAACTCTTGTCTCATTCTCATCTTTTGATCTTAAACCCAAATGTCTTCAGTGACCAACAAAAACAAAGGAATCTGCCGTACTATTCCAATACTTTTGGAGGGGACTGTAGGACATGCTACAGCATGAAGTGGTTTGTTTTGAGCATACTGACACCTTTAGTGTGACCATCTGCCTATGTTCTCCATCCAGCTTTATAAGTGCAGTCCATTTAGCGTTTACCGTTTACTTTAACGCAGAACCAACGGCTTTCTCACTGATTATTGCAAAGATAGGGCTGTCGGGAAACCAAAGACTTTAAATTAGATCATGTATGCTGAATTTAACATGTTGCAGCCTGAACTCTGCAGGCAGATCAAGATAAGTAAGTCTTAAGCTGTAAAAATCAACAAGGAAGGTCTTACTTTGATGTGTTACTGTGCAGAAAGAGTTTCTTGTCAGCATAGGAAGCTGTGACATCCATGGCCACATCCTGGACATGAAAAACAAAAAAGAAACATTACTCAAACACTTTTCCTCACAAAGCCTTAACAGCATCATATTTTCACTTTTTAAAAATGCCTCAGGCATCAATAGCCACTTTCACCTTGTGGATCATGAGGTACAGCTAGTGATGTCACGCTTCAAGCAGACAAGTCAACACAGGATCGACCTTTCAAAGCATAACTATCATGCTAAGATATACCCAGTGTGACCACCATAATGGGGACTTGTTTTGTTGCACTCGCATCAGAGAGGTACTGTGCTAGTTTGTAATATGAGATGTGCGTCAATCTGCCTCAGTATTTGAAAGTAGAGCTGTAGACTGTGGTTAGTATATTTGAGACCGCTTGTATTCTGAATTCTGAATCGTGATATTTTATTGCCATACAAATGCAATACCAAGGGTTTCCTGGCAAATGTCGCCATTTTTACTGTTTCAAATGCACAATCTGTGTGTACATCAGATATGTTAATGACACTCTAAGTACGTCGGTCTGCTTGTCCACCGTTTCCATCTTGTAAAAAGGAACAACAAAAGAAAAGTAAAATTATGATAAAGTTATATTCATGCATACATGCATTATAAATCTTAATGGACAAGATGCACATTGAATATTATCCTTTACACCAGTGGTGCCCAACTTTTTTTCCTGATGTGTACCCAAATCAAATAAGATCAAGTGACCCTGCATTTTCCAAATGTGGTCATTTCAATTGTAAACTGCTTTGAACTATTTCAACCATTAATCCATTACTTTAAGATTATTATTTCAACTGTTTATCTATTGCTTTAAGCAATTTATTAAATAGTTCATCCATTGCAGCTATTTAGCTATTTTAGCTGTTTATCCATTGCTCTAAACTAACTGTTTCAACTGTTTTCCATTTGCTTTGAATTGATTTTGAACAGTGTATCCATTACGTTTAGCTAATGGATATGACCTCTCTGGTTAGTGCGAGACGTGTCCTGTGCCATCAGCTTATTGTAAATGGTAGCTTACTGGTTATTGTATTCCTACATTTACAATTTCCTATTTGAACAGAATACAAATTATTTAAAAGAAAATCAAATGAATGAGCTGCTCTACAATCGTTCCACTGCAGAAGCACCTCTTGGGGTCCAAGAATCCCTGGTTGGGAAGAACGTCTTTTGTTAGTATGGGGAGCATTAAAACAGATCAACCCTGAACACATCAAATGTTCTGTTCTTAAACTTTCTACCAGATGGCTGAAACTGTCTTGACACAAAATAAACAGCGAAATACCGTTTGAAACAAGAGCGTTGGTGTGCCTTGACCCCCGCAGTGCAGCTGCCCAGAGGCCTTCGACGAGACGGCCGTACCTGAGGTGGAGGTGTTTAGGTGGGGAGCAGATGAGCTCCAGACCCTTAGTTCTGGAAAACCTGATTCCAGACACTACACATACACATACACACACACACACGCAAATAATATGCATCACCTGACAAAAATGTATATGTTTGCATTTGTTAGTATGCTGGTATGAGGAAGATTTTCTACATTACCTTTCTAAAGAAATCAGGCATTGCACTGGAGAGATTTGTCTTGAAAAGTTCCTGAAATCATATTAATCAATAGAATGGAAGACCCAACAAGAGATTAAACAGCAACACATTTAAAATTTAAACATGTGTGCCCACCTCGTCCTTCAAACCCATTTAAAAACACCTGTTGTGGTCTATCCTGTAAAAAAACTATTCATCCATAAAATCAGTGTCGGGTGGAGCTGGGGGTCAGAGAGGCAGTGCAGCAGCAGGCTGGTTGCGTTTACAGTGTTAAAAGCAGAAGAAAAGTCCATGAATAAATTTTCTTGTGTGTGGATGTGCTGTGTCTAGCTGTTTAGTGACAGTGTCTAAAAGTGTGAGACTTGCATCATAGAAAAACTGAAGCGGCTCCAGTTTCTCTGACAGCATGTTCGACAGGTTGCACACAACTCTCTCCATACATTTAAACAGCACAGATGTCAAGGCCACTGGTCGGGAATCCTTCTGGTCTTTAGCAGGTGTCTTTTTGGGAAGAGGAATTATGGTGGATTCCTTCCACTGGTTGGGGACACAGACAAAATCTAGGAGGTGCTGGAACAGCCTTGTGAGAGCTAAACCTAGCTGAGCAGAGAATTCTTTGGGCACCCTGCCTCTGAGCCTGTCAGGGCCAGTGGCCTTGTGTGGGTTGACTCTGCGTAGGATGAAGGTCACCAGCTGTTCACCAATAGTGAAGACTTTGAAGGGGGAGCTGGGGGTTGGGGAGGTCCAGGGTGATTGGAGTGCTGCCACTGTTGAACCGGGTAAAGAAACTGTTTACCTGATCAGCAAAGGACGTGGGATCTGAGCAGCCATCCACTGCAGGTTTTAGGGGCTCTGCCCATCATGATGTTTAAGCCCCTGCCACGCATCCCTCACATTTCTAGTGGTTAGTTTCTGCTCCACCTTGTGCTTGCAGTGGATCTCAGCTAGCTTGGCCTTCCTCCTGAACGCTTTCTCCAGCGCTCTCACCCTGAGCTTGTCTCCTAGCAAAAAAGCTTTTTTCTTCAGGACCAGGCAGATTTTCATGCCCTTAGTAACCTATTTTTTGTTAATTGGGTGAATATATTTGCTTTGTGGGAGAGACAGTAGCCTCACAGAATAAAATATTAATAAATAATAAAATATAAATAAAAAGAGGTAAGTAAGTGAAATTGGGGATCATAACCACAGTCATTATAAAACAGGTCCCAGTGTGTCAGTTTAAAGCACCCCCTCAAGGTTTCAGTTGGGTCTTTCTTACGAACTCTGATGGATTTGTTTTTAAGTTGTGACCTATACCTTGGCAGTAATAAGATGACATTGTGGTCAGAGCCCTCCACTTGGATGTTCTGCAGGCCATATTGTACTTACAGCGAGGTCTGCTCCGGAGATATTGAGTTGCAAACGGCCGTCTTTGTGGACTGCAGTCAGCAAGGGGTTAAAGACCTGGTCTGGGGTTAAACACAAGTTATAGCTGTACCGCACACAATTTTAAGTACCGATACACCTCTAAATCACAAAGCAGGAGGTGACTCTTGAGAGCTGAGACACTGAACTGCCCTGCTGCTAATGAGCTGCTGCTCTTTAGTTACGGTACTGGAGAAACATGAAGTTTGTTATTTCTTACTGAATTTATACTTTAGGGTTCATGGAGGTTTTGCTTTAAAAAGTTGATAAAAGTTGATTTTAAATGTTTTAACAGCCATAGCAAACAGCAGTCTAAATTTGGCATTTAAGAAATGATCTGAAATCAGTCAATATGTCACTGTCATGTGAACATATTCAAGTTGCCACATAATTTTTGTTTTCTTGCTCTCCAAATATAGGTGCACATGTCACCTATGGTATGCATAAGGTCAGGGAAAGATTGTGGTCAGGGCAACTAAAACAGTTGTAGGGTAGGAAAAGATTTTATAAATGGTTAATAAAAGTGCAAACGTTAATTGCAGGTCTGAGATGGAAAATGCTGAGTCTCTCATGAAAGTCCAACTCACTAAATGTCCATCACTTTGTGGATTGGCATCTAAATGGGAACTGCTTCATGTCTAGAGAAATTTAACAATTTAATTCCTAACTACTGACCTGACATCCAGAAGTAGAGCATTTTGTTCTCCGTCAGGTGACTGGGGTGGAAACCAGAGTCAGTGATGACAGAGAAAGTGTCGTTGTAGTTGGTCAGCCCCTGGAAGATTCATACAAAAGAAAAGTGGAGAGATGAACGGAGAAACAGCAATAAGAGCTTTTACACCTCAAACAAATATATTCTTTTCTAAATGTACACTCATTGGATACTTTCATTGGATATTCTGTGTTACAGCCCAGTCTCCCATAAACTACTGTGTATCAATGGTGAAAATGTCTCTGTAAGTATTATAATCGCTAATAAACACAGCCGATATGGTTGTGTTTTCGACTCTATATACAGGTATGATTTACCTTGTGGTATGATTCTATGTAGTTAGCAGTGATTACAGGAGCAGCAGCTACACTGATGTCCACCCTGATGTCTCCATCACTGAGGAACTGCTCTGTAAATGCACACGCGCGCACACACACCTTTATAAACACCCCAGATAAAAATATGAACACTTGTACATACCAGATCAATATTTGTTTTTAACACAAAGGGTCAAATACATGGACCTAACACAGATCCACACCAAAGGAATGTGCTTTCTAACACACACACACACACACACACCTGCTGTGTCTTGTATGAAGTCAGCCAGTATGTTTGCCGCCTTGTTGATCTCCTTACAAATCTGTGTTTGAGAGCACATCATTGCTACAGTATTGCCTTTATTCTGACTATAAGAAGACATGCCAACAATCAGTTTGGCCGTGGTCCTGGTTAGTTCTGTCTCTCTCGCCCTCACCTGTCCCTTTATGGCCAGTTTGACGGTGAAGATGATGAAGTCAGTGAAGAGCTTCTTCAGCCAGTTCGGTCTGAACAACAACAGCAAACACACATGAGCACTGTCAGACACTGTTATTATATATTGCAGATTCTTCTGTTCTTGTTGGTTGACAGTGCATCAGGGTTCAGGTTTTTAACTTACTCTTTGTCGCCCTGCAGATGCAGACGGAGCTTGTGAAAATTCAGATAGCAGTCTGACGTGTCTGCCGCTACCTTTCCTTTTCCGCAGTCTGACCAGACAGAGATAACAGAGAACAGGTGACATGAAAGGCAGTTAGTTGGTATCTGTCTTTATTAATCAGTGCTTAAATTAGCATAAAAAGGTTCCAGTACACTGAACCAGCAGTTGCACTGAATAATCATGTAAAAAGTAGTGAGGAAGCATTTTGGATATGACACCATAGACCGAAAAATCATGGATAAACATAAGACTGTTTGCTGACTTTTACAAATGCATGATGCCATGGCAGCAAATCTGAAGCCACCAGTTAGCTTCTCTGAGGCAGCAGAGGTAATGTGAAGTACATCATGGTTTATGATTAGACTATATAGGAGATAAGGATATGCAATATAAAGTCTGGGAACTCATAGTACATACTGGCTTAATTCACTGCTTTTACTGCAGTTTCTATCAAGGCTCACTCCCTGTGTACGCATACAAAATAGTGTACTTACAAAGTCTGGGGTTGATTCCAAGATCAATCTGAGACTCAATTTCAAAGTCAATTGACTGTGTAAGGGAGACGCTAGATGACAAAGAAAAGGGAATATAAATGGCAAATAAATACAAATCAATGTACTATTGGCTCCTGGGAGAGTTTTTCGGTATAAAAAAGATGATGTCACCATGGCTGAAAGTACAGTAACCTACAGAAACTCAAGCTTAATCAACAGGAAATCAAAAAAAGAGGAATTACTCCCCTCACTGACATGTGATCTGTGGTAAATGTGATGCCTGAAGACAAAACCACAGAGTGTACTGAACTGAGCGAGGGTGATTTTTGTTGCACATAAATTCAACTTTTGTCTCGCCTTGTACTTTAGCTTGTAATAAGATCCGTACAGAGGAAACCACTGCCTTGATGATGACTTATTTATAGAACTACTACCTGGCGGTGTAAGATTTCCTGAGGGACAAAATTCAAAGTCCATCTGTCAGTTAAATATTGCTGCAAAATCAATTCATTCCGCTGGAATCAATGCGATTAGCGGATTCACTCACGAGAGTTAATCCAATTATACTTTACAACCCACAAATCAGTGCCGTTGACCAAATAACAAGCTCCAAAGCAACCAAAGTTAGCTCATCTGGTTACACGTGTTTACCAACAAGCCCTGGGAGAATCCCATACGCTATGAGGCATCTAGAATAAACTCTACATGCAGATAACTTGGTGCTATGTAGAGAATTTCACAACCACAGAAAACCACAATGGAACTAAGTGTTTTAAATATGATTATCTTGCTGTGTGTTGCATGTGCTTCTCTATTTTCTATCACTGGCCTTGTTCTGAGAGAAGCAGTGAATGATGTGATGTTGATGGTCACACACACTCACAGCCAGCTGCCGTATCCATACTGGATGGTCCCTCTAAAGACAGCGGACACGTTGCTTATTTCCATGCCGATGCCTTCTCCTGGACGCAGTTCAAATTCACTCCGACCAATCGACAGGTTGTGAATCTCCAAACTGGCCAATGAAGAAACATTACATGATTTTATGACACTTTGTGTGCATGTGTGTATAAGTGTGTGTGTGTGTGTGTGTGTGTGTGTGTGTGTGTGTCATCTTACTTGTCCAGGCCATATATGACTTTGCCTACAAAGAGCAGGGATTTCTCTCCCTTCAAACCTGGATATCTGGCATGTTGGAACGCTGCCTCAATCACTTTAGTTGTTTTCTCATTCACTGCCAGCAGCACACAAACATTGGTCAAAGACACTCAAACAGACGTACATGTCAGGTGGGGAAACATAAACACTTAACACATTCATGTACAAATGAAAAGCTAAAATGAAATAAGGGAAACAAGTTTACTCACTATAATACAAAAAAATCTTATATAAATGATAGCATTACCACCCTAACCCTTGAAACCATGCCTGGCAGACTGGCAGTCCACCACTAATTACCAGTGGTGTGAAATCCATCTTGAAATCCTTTTCACAGCAATTACTAGGTAGGTTGTTTCGCAAAAGCATGAATGGTTCAACTGATTGAACTGATAAATGAAGCAAGTCTTTGGAGATAAATAAGAAAAACGGGTGCCACTCACACACAACAGCTGCAGGGTAGGTGAGGCGACACACAGCTCCGGTGAATCTGTAGGCCGAAGTGGGGTCCTGCAGGCATGCGCGGGAAGCCCCAAACACCGAGAGGAGCAGCAGCAGGGGCAGTGGCGGTGGGAAAAAATCACAAGGCATCGTGCACGTTGATCTTTCACCTCTCTGAGAGTCGGCTGGGGGGTTTTAACCCTGTGGACTGTTTGAATGGTTTCCTTCTGGTGCAACTGGCTCACTACACAGCAGAGCACTGTTACACAAGTTTAATCAGTTGACTACTGAGGGCCACGGAGCAGTATCTTATCCAATCTCACTTCAGTTTCAGAGCTTTTGAAATTCTTCCTTTAGGTCCCATTTAGATTCCAATTCCCATGAGCGGTGGCAAATACGCTCTCACACATGTGTGACCATGACTTTCCAGATTTCAGCCAGCCTCTGTGGACTTTCCTTTGTACCTGCTGAGAGAACCCTGCAGTCTACTAGCTGTGATCATTCCACTGTCAGGGAGGGCTCTATGTACTACAGCTATCTAGTGAATACCCTGCCCTTCATCCAATCAGAGATGGACAACTTGTTTGATTCACATTTGAAGGAAGGACAAACACTGACTCAGGTTTGTCTTTTACACAAGGTCCCTTTAAAGTAAACTGGTCAAAGTACAATCTTTTCTGGTGATGACAGTGCTACAAAAGCTCAGCTTAGATACACAAACTTGTACATTTGATCTAATCAGATCAAACACTGAGCACAGAAATTTCATGCTACAACCAAAAACGTGCATTTTCTCCACACATGGATCATATTAAAGAAGCTAGCACGTGATAAAAGTAGCAAGTAGAGGACCAGATACGATAGCACTGAACAGTTCTGCATGTAGAAAGTGTCAGTTGGTAGATTTGTAGCCTTGCTGTTGCGACAACCACAGCCAGTATACATACCCCACAAAGATGCCTTTAAAATGAGCAGAAACACTAAATCCTCACAGTCTAAACAAAGCCCACATGCTGGAGACGAGCATGTACGAGTGATGGATCAGAAGCTGTTCTCTACATAACGCATCTAAACTTATTCTGCTTTCCCTGCTCTCAACAGGTGTAGAACGCCACTACATCCAGGTACACTTTCAGGTCCAGCTTTATCTGAACAAAGACTCTTTCAAGAAGTGCTGGCTCACGGGGGAAACTAGATACAGAAGCTGGCTGTAACATGAACTCTTCATTCCCTGGTGGGGATGTCTATTTGTTCTCGTCCCAGCGGAGTGAGTTTAGGTTGTCCTGAACTGAACAGGAAATGGGGAGGGAAGGGGAGCGTGGTCTTTCAATAACGCTTTCCCTCAAAAAACCCTGCCCTCGCACTCAAACAGCCCCTGCTTGTGCTCAGATTTGCTCTGCTGCGGCTCAAACTGTGTGCTTGCACTCAGATGTGTTGTCGCTTGCACAGTTGTCCTGCACTCCAGCTTCAGCCCTTCTCCTCGCGCGAATCATCTGCTCTCAGATTTCTCCTCTGCTCTCTGGTTCATTGTGCAATAACCCTGCCAAAAATAGACTATTCAGGTGTAGTGTTGACCAGTGCCATAAACATCCACTTATCCCACCTTGATTTGTGTAACTCAGACTGCTGAATATTAGCTTTGGCCGAACTTTAGAATGCATTTTTACAGAGTACAAAGCACAACTGGAAAACTTTGTATGTAGTGGTGCTAGTTCGCAAAAGTAAAACTAACGTGCTAAACTTACATGGCGGCGATGGTAAACCTGAGGCCTGTGCTACAAAGCTAGGTCACTGGCTTATCCAGGTAACTTCAGGAGTAACTTTGTGACTTTGGGTGTAACTTTCCTATTAACTTGTTCTACTAAAGGCGGATAGGTTTGACCCAAGGTCTGCTGACTCTGTACTCAGAGTTAATGATAACTATTAGTACACCACTTGATAGACTTTTTAGATTTTATCCTGACATGTTGCAATGTGCGCTTCCCGCTGGGGCTGCAGCTGAAATTAAGTTATTCTTGAAATGAACATTACAGTCATACACACAGCCCCACAGCCTCTAAGCCATTAAGGGAGTAGATCTTAACTCATTAATGGGTCAGTTGAGATGTGATGTAACCCACGTGTATAACTGAATTATCTTAAATGTTTTCACATATTTAGATTGACGGTTTTACATGTCCAAAAAATACGGAGCCAGGGGGTAATGATCCGAGATGAAAGTGGTACATTTACAAGAACTAAACTCAGAAATTATTTAAACATATGGTGATAGTGCGCTAAAACCAGGAGTATTTCCTCATTGCTGAATCGAGTGTGAAGGATAATTTGCTATTCCACTGCGGGCGCGACACACAGCAAGCAGCAGCGCCTGTGGTGTGAAGCTTTATTGGTTATTACCCCTCTTTCTCCACTTTTTTTTTTAAACATACAATGGCCCTAATGGCCCTTTGTTTTACCTTTACATCTCAATCTTATTACAAATAAAAGTCAGTAAGACAAAAGTTACTTATGAATTTCCTCAACAAGCCTCGCTGGCTTTGTTAACCATCAGTGTTAGATTTGGCCGTTAACCATTCTTTACACTCCTCACTCCTCTGGCCTCATCATTGTGCATTCTTCTGGGGAAAATACTTATTCACCTTCGCAGTACTATTTAACACCAATGTAGGTAGTCAGAGTTTGTCAGCCCTGACTTTCCTTGATAACCCGGAGTTAAATCTGAGTAGATTAAATCCCCTTCATAGTACAGGCCTCTAATAATACAACCCTAACCTCCAATACCCTTTACTGCTAATCCAGACCTGCCGTGCTGAAGTACAGCCTCACAGGGCTGCTAGCATGGCTGTAGACACTTTATCTTGTCTCAGTGAAATGAAGTGTACATCATCTTACAGCTAGAATTTAACAGTTACAGGTAAACATGCTGGTCAATCGGGGAGTCCTGCAGGTTTGGTCACACTAGTGCATGTATCTGTAGCAAACTCTACTTGTTTCTGTAGTGGGGTCGGTGCAACTAGAGAATGTACTTAAGGTCATATTTATAATGCAACAGAACATGTGTACCCTGTTTGAGGACATGCATTTAAAATGGGTTGCACACTTGGTATTGAAATTAGTAGGAACATTATCCTCACAAACCACATCTGCAACAAATCAACACAATACGGAACAGTTAAAGTTAAGAACATTTATTGCATCCATTATTGTCATTCTCTCACAAAGACAGACAAAATATAAGAAAAGCTTGTCTTAACATTAAAATATCCCGTTCTACATGGTGACCACTGTCACAGACTACGGTCAGAGTGCTAACTTTACAGCAGGGGCTAATGCTGCACACAAAATAGACTGGATTACAAGAAGAGGGACGTTTCACTCCAGGCGTAATCCACAGCGACATTGTTAAGAGAAGATAGTAAAACCCACTTATTCCTCGTTATAGCTCGATAAAACATGCACCGATTACAGTCAGTTAATAAATGCATAATATCTCAAGTCACTTAATAGCAGAACATAATTTTGATGACTTGGGTAGAGTGACCAGTAACAAATCCTCATTTGTGCACTTGATCTGTGAAAGTGAATTTTTCTCAATCAAAATGATGAGATGAAAATGCTTAAATAGTGACAGCACAGGAGGAATGATGTGTAGCTTCATAACACTGCATTTAGTTTATATTTGGAAGGCTGACTAAATGAGGTTAAGACCTGTGACAGCAAAATAATGTCAGAAAGCAATCCCTGCGAGCAAAGACAACACTATAGAGAGGGCTTACAGGCCAGCTGAGAGGTTAGCATATTCTAAAGATGGTTTCCAGCATAATAAATAATTAAAACTTTTTCTCAAGCAATATTAGCTGTAAATCAAATGACACTGATTTGACCTTTAACTGATTGGTTTTATAGGGATTTTAGACTTGACCGGAAAATTAAACGCAGTCCCTTCTCTGAAAAAAACAAAAAGCCCACCTCTGAACGCTTTGCATTAAGGCATTATATTTATATTAGAAATATTCCCATGAAGAATAATAAATCATAACCCTCTATATGTAAAGAAGCTTGCATAAGATACGTGTTGTAAAGTGCTTTGTGTACATATGGTATATTTACAAAACTTTTTTAACGTGGCAACATCACTATTTTACAGAAAACGATTTGGCAGAAAGAAGTAGTCTAATTTGCATTTGGTCACAATCACCATCACCTGGTGCTCAATAACAGGAAAATCCACCCACAACAGAACTAGTATAGAAAAGTCATATGAGGGGTACGATGTTATTTTCAACATGACTGAATCATGATTTTTGTTCACGATTAGGATTTTGTTCTCCTCGTCAAGTTTTGTTCATGAACTGAAGTTAAAGTCATGGTCAGTTTGTGCTAGCATGCAGGCTGTGAAATGTACACTACACAGTGTACGGAAGCAAAGAAAGGCCAAAATAATCTGAATCTGTGGTCTTAATTGAACTGATAAATTTGAGAAACATACTTTAGACTTAACTTGAATTTCTATACCGAACAAGACCAACTGAATTTGAGCAACTGTATATCGTTTTTGTGAATGTGTATGTTATGAATACAGAAATTCAAAATCAAATTTTTAATAACCTACTTTGAAAAGGGTGATTAAAAAAAACAAGTAAAATATCTGAATGCTATAAATTCAGCGCAAATCCTTTTGGGACACAACATCTTTCCTATCAAACACAGCGTGTGGACAGTTTGTATGGAAAAAATCCAACCCTCTACACAATTTAGATTTGGATAGCCATAAGATACAGAACCAATTCTGTCTGTGTGTGAATTTTCACTTCAACTGAGCATGGCTCATATAATCCTTCTAATTGTGTGAGTATCCATCTGGATCATATTCTTCAATATGAAAACTCAAGACAAGCTGATTTGGAATCCTATGGGATCAGAAAGCCCATGTACATAAATCTCCTCACAGGAAGAATCATTTAGGCACAGTAGTCCAACAGCGTCAGCTAACAGGTTTGTTTTTTACCCTCAGCTGCCACCTACTGTTGTTTCATGGAGAAGGCCTTGTCACACAGAAAAACACCTTGGGGAGGGGTAAAAACCAACACAAGCTGTTTGGTCAGGATTGGTATCCCAAAAACAATTTCTTATGGTTAAAAATGTGACTGATGTATCTAGTCCTTCGTGTCCTTTGTTTCCAGGCCACATTTGGGTAAATTCAAGGGTCTGGCACTGCTTTCTTTTGCTGGTGTTTTAATTTTGTGTTTTTCACTCAAAAGGAAGAGCAATTATCTCTACTAGTCCAAGATTCTGTCTCTATAGGGAGATCCCAGTCATTGTTGACATGCACACCTACAAGAGCCTTGGTTTTATTTATTCTTGAATTGACAGCTCCAGATGTTTTCCTTTTCCTTCCACCAGCTTTTAAGCATCTCCAGCATCAATCATCTGCCCTAGGTGGTCAGTTGGCCACACCCTGACGAACCTCAGGTATGAGGGAGGAGAAGAAGGTTTTGAAGAAAACCCAGGTGGTCCACATGACTGACACCCGGTGAGGAGGCACTAAAACTGCCGTCATTGGTTCTTGTCCATCTGATCCGTCTGCTGCAGCAGCAGGTTCCTCCCTTTGTCTGGCAGCAAGCTCGTCAGCCTGAATAGACAAAGTCATCATAATAGGATGATTTATAGCAGTGGGTTTTAAACATGTTTTCAGCTGAAGTATACATTTCAATCCACAGATCAACCTGTAGTCGATTTTTGAGCCTTAGGGCCCGTGTCCACCAAAGCGTTTTTTACCCACTGAAAACGCCACCTGCTGTTCTGAAAACGCCCAGCTGGGAGCGCTAGGGTGCGTTTTGGAGGCGCAGTGTTTTTTTTCCGAGATGCTGTGGTTGCTATGATACATAATTTCCATTGAGGCAATGTGTTGCAAGTAGGGTAGCCTACTTAATTTTAGTGAATGTAAAAATGTCACCACAAAGTACGCAGGCCTACTTGCTCTGGCCCTTGCTCTGCATGAAGAGAAGGCTGAAACATGAGAGCACAGAGTGTACGTGGGTTACCAGCTAGTAAAAACACGGCGCTCCCATTGGAATGAATTGAAAAAGACGCTGGCGTCAGATAAAAACCCTTAGATCCCACAGTGGGAGTGACACATTTAAAAGGGAACATCCACGCCTACATGCAGGTTACAGACCAGAGCAGAACCCAGAATGTCATGTCATCAAAGGACAGACCATGAACCACTAATGCTGCTTGATTATGGTAAGAACTGATGATTGGTTTATTGACTGACTTAGGAAACATCACGCATTTACTGAACTTTTAAAATTAAATGCTTCATTTGAATGAAATTCATGAAATAGGAAATAGTAATTAAATATTTTTAACTTTAAAACAGCATCTTAGAGACAAGAGGATGACAGCAACTTGGGATTAAATTTCAATTAATTGCACAGCCATATGAACCACTGAGATATGAGGATGCCCTACAGTGTTAAGTGAATCAGTGGGAAAGATTTGGGAGATTCTTACTGGATTTGGGTTTTGGTTCCTGTTCTCATTCAGCTGGTTGTGCTGGACTTCAGGGGGCTGCACAAGGTTGGGTTCCTGGACCTGCACTGGCCTTCTGAAGGGAAACCAACCAACAGTGTGTCTGTGGAAACGAGAGAAAATACATTTATATTAATGCAAAATAAAAAAAAATAGACGAAGAAAGAAGTCGTCTTAGTACCTATAGACCTTTTGAGGCAAACACTTGTTTAAAAGATAAACGTGTGAAACTTGTAAAATCAACACTTATGCAAAGCTTCTTTTCATCAAAACTAGTAGGACGTTTTGTTGATTTGCAAACTCTGCAGTTTATTGGTGTAAACCAATAGCACTCTCTAATGCTTGGGGTTACCAGTGGACAAAGTTGGTTAGTGGAGCTTTATATTATACAGCGTGCGGACCAATAGCCAAAACCAAGCTGTCACCATCATCATGTTTGTAAGTCCAACATTCACTCTCTATTTAGCTCTGTTTTGGTCTCCTCCAACTCTTGGGGGAAATATTTTTAGCTGCTAAACGCTCACAAGATTAATAAAAGTGATGAGACTGAACCAAAACAGAAAGATGCTAGAATGCCCCACAGAGCTGGGTGATAATTCTCTGTGGGCCTGTCAGTATGAGTGACCACGCTCAGATTACACATAGTTAAAGCTGCTCTACTCAATGTTTTTATATTAACAATGTATCAAATGACTAAAATATACTTCAAGAACGGTGAACATTTTTGGGGTAATAATAATAATAATATATCATTTTCAATTATTCATAGTTTGCCTTTTATAATTTACACTTCCAGCTTCTTATCCTTATATTTGGATGCTTGTAGATACACATTGAAGTGTTCTCAATAAATACTATAATTTGTATACATCTATTTTTGTGATTTATCTTCTATATTAAACATACACACCGTACATTTTAATATCTTGTTACTTTCTTGCTGCTAACAGGCACCATATGTTGAAAGTGCAACCACTGTCCTTTACATTCCTGGCTTAGTGAATGGTCAAAGAGGATTAGACAACTGACTGAAAAGAGAAAGTGAGGGGACAGGACAGTCTCTAAACATTAACCTACTAGCTGGTGTGTAATCATTAGTCAAATGAATGCCAACTGACTGTGTATATTAAAGGGGCGGGCTGTGTCCTTCCTATTTACGTTCTGAAGAGCTGACTTTAGTTCATTTCTACAGGAAACACAGGATATTCCCCTCAGAGAAATGACAGCATGTCTCTCACTTTCAACAATTCACTATTCTTTGCTTTCCCTTGACAAACAAACACATTCAATATTCATCTAAACCCATCTCATCCATGCCTAAGAAATGGACTGTGTATGTATATTTGTTTATCGGGGACTCGGGGGTGAAGGGTTGAGTAACAGCAAACAGAGTGTGAGACTGGGAAATGTTTAGTAAAAGAACAACATGGCTTGAACTGATGATAACAGTGATGATGTCTGTCAGATGGACTCTGTGCACAAGGAAACAGACCTGATTACCGTTACTATTACTCTTAAAAAAGAATAATTACAATTATTAAATATAATATTTTTCATATGCTGTAGCAAAACGGAGACACCTTCACTGCTTCAGCTTGAATTCAAAGTATACACATTCAATAGGTAAAACTAGCTTTGAGAAGGAATGCAATTGGTGTCCCTTTTTGTTTTTTTTTTGAATATTCAGTCATTAGGTTATTTGAATAAAAACTCGTTTAAGGAAGTGAGTAACCACATCCTACTGCAGTACCACAGATGTAAAGTCAGACACACAAGCTAAGATGGCTGACAGATACATAAGAGATATACAGACTGCGTCCTTTATGTCCCACAGACTACGTAGAATTCAAAGCTATTCTACAAAGATTTGAAGTGACATTTATCTTTACTGATATTACTGAGACAGAACTTTTATTTGCTAATTAAAATATGAGAAAGTATGGTTTTGACTTAACAGCATAAAAACAGAAACAAGATTTAAAAGTTAAGACATTTTGAAAGGTAAAAAATACATGGTGCAGCCAATTTTTACTTCTGCTTTGAGCCTACGCAGTAGCAGCTACGCCCAGGTATAATTGGCAACCATAGACTGTATTTTAGCATTTTACAGAGCGCACCCGCTGCTGTGAAAACAGACAAATCCAAGAGATACGCCATTTGTCTTTTCGGCGACTTTAGAAAAAATACTGCTGATGGTGAAAGTCAACAAAGCAGATACATTCAGGGAGAGAGAGACAGAAAGCGGCGGAGCCACCAGAGGTGGGAGAAGCCCATCTGTCGGCAATCAGCGTCATTCACCAACCAAATGTTTACTCATGCATTTTATCTACTCCACTAAGTCAATTCAGCAGGTAACTCTCTGAACATTCTGTCTTATTCTCAATCGTATTTGACCAGACAAACATGTTCTGTATAATAATAATAATAATAATAATCTGTAAAATAATAATGTGTGGACCACAAAAGTTAGCTTTTCCTCAACTGCTTTCACTGGTTTGTTCTGTAGCTTTGGTATAACAGGTTTCAAGGATACACATCCTGAAGGCTGGGCTGTACACATACAGTACATGTTTACACAGTCAGCTACTTTGTGTATGAGTATTTTTTGAGGTTTTTGATGAGAGATGGACTGAAAAATGAAAAGTTCATAGATATCAAAGTAGAAAAGCAACAGACTGAACTTACAGGTACATGAGGAGGAGGGTGCTCATCACCAGCAGAAAGCGAGTCAGGTTGGAGTTGAAGTACACGATCATGAGCAGAACGCCAAATCTTGCAGCTGAGTACAACCAGTCCAGCCAATCGCGTTCCACATCCTCATCGTCCTCCACTACGGGCCCGCCCTGCGCGTTCATCCGCATGTTCTGGTTGGCCTCACCAGGGTTGATGAAAGCGGCGTCCTGCGCTGGGTTCGGATTCGCTGGCTGATTGGCTAAGGCGGCTGGGACGGCTGGGACAGGTACTTGGTGGGCGGGAACAGGAGGGTACTGGCCGATGGTTGTAGGTGGTGCAGCGGGGACGGTGCCTGCTGCTGCCAACGCTGCTTGGCTGTCGGTGGAAAATAAGACAAACATCAAGAGTATTAGAAACGTCAGACCACAATGACAGCCTGCAAGGCTAAAGGAAGAACCCACACCAACAAAAAAGTAGTATGAATTAAAAGTGTATAAATAAAAACTCACTATTGCATGTAATACTGTCTAGCGTAGACTTGCTGGAGCCACAGCAGCTGTTGAGGGCTGTACAGGGAGTAGGTGGGAAAGGCTGGTTGGGTCATCTGTGGTGCTCCAGGCCTGCAGGGAAAGATGAGAGACAGATGGTTCATTTCTGTTCAACACTGGATAAAGGTTACAGTCAGTGAACATTGGAACAATAACAAAAAGAGTCAGCTCCATTTCTTATTTTAAACTTTATCTTCTCTAGTTATAATAGAAGAGACGGCAAAACTTTTATCTAAATATACTATCTGCATTTTGTTGAGTGGCAGCTCCTTTCTAAGCGCACATCACTCCGTCTCTGTAGCTGGATGGAAATTCAGGACAGAAGAAAACAGCCGTTTAATCACTTTATTAACAGTGCATGTTGAAATTATCCAACAAGATCTGAATCTTAAAAAAACAAAACAAAAAGGGAAATCACCAAAGCAGGAGATTTCAGCTGATTACTGTGATTTTAAGGGCCAGTCTAAAGTTTGTGTAATTCTGACCTCATGCAGCTTTTTGCTGTTCTCACTGGTCTACATCTAATTTCTTTCAGTTGTTCTGGAAAAATATCTTGAACACAGCTGAACTTTGCTAAGATGTGATGCCTGGTCGTGTCAGTGAACACAGCTTACACTGCAACAGCAGGCCATGAAGGAGTTCCTGGTGGAGACACTGGGGTATGTGTGTGAGCTGGAGCAGCAGCTGAGGTCGGAGAGGTCTGCCTCCTCTGCCTCAGCTCCGGTGTGCTGGGAGTCTGGACCGTGGAGGAGGAGCTGCTGGGACTGGGTGAAGCAGATGCTGCCGTGGGCCTCGGACTGGTGGGATGTGGCTGTTCTGTCTCTTTGGTCTGCGAAGGCAACCAGACTTTGTAAGTTGTTTTTAAATTTGAACAGTGTTTGTCACTGAGCTACAGCAAACCCACTGTAATAAGATACGTCTAGTGAGTTTTATTGTTTCTTTTGCAGCATTAGCTGGAGCAGGACACTTGAATGTGTTGTGAAACTAAAGTAAGTTATTTTTAACTACACTTTTGAACTCTAAACTGCAGCTGAGTTCTGAAGGGTGACAGCTGAAGTGAAACAGTTCCACTCCATGGTAGGATGGAAATGAGGGAGAGGGTGAAGAAGTGCAGCTGTCAGCCTCCAAACTAACGCTGCATTTGCGCTTGATATGTCACAGGAGACGGGAGTTCCTGTGAAGTCCCACAGAGCTGACATATGTTGTTGAATTTATGAAACTGAAACTTCGTTAAGGCATTTATAGAAACATGTGGAATGCAATAGCTAACCTTGACACACCTACATGGTGTAAAAACAAGGTCTCCACCATTACTTTAAAATCATTTAAATGAGTTTTAAATTAAATGTAGATACATTGTTGGGACCCACATATAATCTGCACATGAATATGTGGTGAATATGTGAAACAAACCCAGTATGCAAAGCTAGGTTTTCACTGACAAGCAATGGAAGTACACTGCTGAGCCTAAACTGAAACCAGCTGTTTTGCTTACATGGCCTCACAATTTTAAATACAAAACCAACAGGAGTTTCACTGAACACTCAGGTTTCATTTAACCAATGTCACTGAGGAGACACATGACTTTTTTTTAAGGATGATGACATTAAATCTGAATTAAGGCAGGATTTCTAAATGACTTTAAAATGGTCTAATCTTTCAAATCCAAGCTCTTTTTACCATTAAACTAGAAGAAAACAAGCATTGTGATTTCACTATAAACAGCTGTGAACAACCTTAAATCGTCTGTGATCTGTAACTGACACACAGATGCTCACAGTGGAATTGTTGGGTCTCTGTAAATAATATTACACAGACTATGGCCTAGCCCTGCTCTGTATGAAAAGAGATAACTGTTAGTTTTATCAAAACACATCAGATTCTTGGTGGCAATCTGACATGTTGATGGGTTCTTGGGCATGTTAATAAATACATGTCTGTTCTACTTGCATGATTGCAGATTGCATGTTGCCTGGGGTCTGAGGACAGTCGAACATGAGTAAACATCATAATTTCTCACCTTAGGTCTAGCTCCCAGAGGTCCCTTGGGTGGATTCCTAAAAGCACACACCAGGTGCACTGTGGGAATGCAGTCAGTCTGAGAAAGTAGAGATAAATGCCTGATTATAAAAGCTTCATGCACATAGATACATTAAACTATTAGCAGTACAGCAAACAGAATTAATGCCTATTAAACTTGTTTGTATGAGCATGAAATAGTCCTTATCAATGCAGAACAGAACCAAGACTTTACGGAGATGTTCCACTGGCAAAGAACAAAGGCTTGGCATGAACAACAACGCAGAGCGGGCTGACACCCAAATGTTTTTGCAGTTTAACTCAATGTGATTACTGTACAACTTCATAATACCCTCCTTTATTTTCCTTTCCAGCCCACAAATGGTACGCCATGGAACATAATCAGATCAGAGTCTGGTGCAAACTGTCTGAGAATATTAAGCTATCTGAAGATGTTGATTGGAAAACTACGAACCAGACACATGTTGGTGAGGGAAAGGGAGGCCGGATAGCAAGTTTGTCGGCAGCATAAGAGCAGTATAAAGGTGCGATGCGGAAAACTCGGACGGAATTGCAGAATTCAATAAATGGAATCAGGTGTAAATGGCGGAATGTTGTGGAATCTGCAAAAATATGGATGCAATTTATAAAAATCTGGGTTTCCCCTAGCATTAGAAACATTTTCCCACAGCACTTAACCCAAATGAACAGAAAAAACTACACTGCTGCTTCTGACCTTTGCTCTTTCTGTTAAGGGTGATTAATACTTCTGTGTGGAGACTACGGCGCAGGCTACGCACGGAGCCAGGCAATTATACTTGTGCGTCGATGTCTGCGTTGTTCTGCAGTTACACCACCAAACGCTCGTTGGTGGTAGTGCTACAGCGTCCACTGTGTTGACTTTTGCCGGCTGAACTTCCGGTTTAGCCCTCCGCTAACTCGAATGGGGGTAAAATGATATAGCCTCTGTGCGGCTCATATAGACTTTTATGTTATCGACCGAATGTGGGTGCGACACAAAGTAGAAATCAGGCTTTACTGACATGAGGTTCTAAGAAAATATATTTAGACAGGATGCCAACATACATGTACACCTGCAAACAAACACATTTATTCCCACACATACCTGTCTGAAGACATCTTTTATTTGTAGATGGTCGGGCAGCAGTTTACCAGCATAGATCAGTCTCTGGTCACTCACAGCCTAAAGGACAACAAACAAGTACGTTTAGTTCAATCATTTGGGATAAAGTTACTTTAGTGACAAATTATTATTATTATTACCTACATAGTGGTTTGATTTGAGTGATGTTTCTGCAGATGGGAAACGACTTTAAAGAAGCGCAGTGCCAGTGGTAGTTGTACTGACTTTTTAGGGCAATTAGGGAAATACCGCAGTATCTCGGCCTTCCCACAGCTGAAGCACATGGTTATTTTCCCCAAGAAGTGACAGACTTGATTAATAATCATTAACTTTCCTCTGGGACAAATATATTTTAAAGTCTACTGCCTGGCCACTTTCCATCAGTATCCCACTGAGGCATAGATCCTCCTCTGCTCATCTTTATTCGCTCATCTCAGCGGCTGCCTGGATTGTCGCTGTGCCCTTCAAGGCTGCAGTCTTGCCGGGAGGATGAAACTTGGCAGTCACACCTCCTTAAGATTTTAGGTACTTAGCTGACTCTCTTATTAGAGAGGCCAGGGCGCAGCTCATTCTGCCTTCCAACGTGTTGTTAGGCTTATTTTAAACACACATGCTTCACAAATCAAATTAAAGTATATATTGTAAGGTCAACACTTTATAACAGGTTATCCCAAACTATTTTAAACCTAACTAAACACAGACAGATATACTTTAGATAGCATACAAACTAACCTTACTGTAGCAGTAAGTTAGATATGATTCTACAGAGTTATTTTAAAGGAAGTAAAACTCCCAACAGAAACCACTGGAAGTCCTTTAAAAGGTTCGTAATACCAAGAATCGTAGTTGTGCAGCTTTGGCGTGAGCACACACACGGAAAGCCAGACAGTAACAGTGGCAGACAGCTGTTCTGGCAGCAGCCCACTCAGCTGGCTCATGACATTCCAGAACACAGCCTCGAGCGCGGCCACCTAGTTCCGCTAACATTAGCCTGCTAACTTCTCCGCCTCATAACGTTAATAACTCACCGGTTTGGTCGTGTAAACAGTCGCCAAATGCGTTTTCAGGTCCTTTACAGTCCAGTTCGGATACACGCCTTCGACGGTTTGGTCCTCCTGAGCCTGGTTGGGCGTTTTAATAAGTAGAGTAAACATCTTTTGTTGAGCATCCGCCACATCCATTTTAACGTTACTCTCTTTCACTCCTTGTAGTCTCGTGCTTACGATATCTCCGTTTACTCGCTACAACTATACACGTCAAAAAAATAGGAAGAGCCCCCGTCACACAATCTGTGAGCAGACAGAACAAAAGCGACGCAAGTTGTCTCGTCTAAAGAGTAACTTGTGGGACTCTCTGCTGAATCTAGCAGTTTGTTTCTGGTGGCAGTCACACGGGACTTCAGCGAGGAGGACGTTTGTTTCCAAACACACTGTGGCCGCTCCTGATTGGTTGCCGCCCGCTCGTGCAAAGACGTGGAGCCTGCTCTTGGAATCGTCGCCCTGTGAGCATGCGCATATTATTAACAGCTTCAAAGATCGTTTATTCAACACTATAGATCTCACTTCGCTCACTCTGGTGCTATTTTGTCATCCATCCATCGTCAACCGCATATCCTGCGCTCAGGGTTGCGGGGTCACAGGGGGCTGGACCCAATCCCAGCCGACATCGGGCTATAGGCGGGGTACACCCTGGACAGGCAACCACTCACAATTTAGGGTCACCATGTCTTTGGATGGTAGGAGGAAACCCACACAGACAAGGAAAGAACATGCAAACTCCATACAGAAAGGCCGGGCAACCGGGTTTGGACCCACGACCTTCTTGCTGTGAGGCGACAGTGCTAACCACTGCAGCACCATGCCGCCCGCTATTTTGTCAGCTTCCCCAAGACAAATGGAAAACATAAGTGAAAAACACATAAAAACGATTACTAGACAGTAAGAAAAAAAGTATGAGGTCATTATCTCACATGGCTGAGGGGTTGGTAAATCAAAGGTGTTAACTGTTTCTTCTAACATTTGCTAACATAAACTACACACAATGTCATGGAAAATTATTTTCGTTTGCATTTCCTCAAAATCACTAAATGTCAGCAATCATTTATGTATTTTCAGATGGTAAGTTGTGTGTGACGTTTGCTCATGAAAATGTTAACAGAGTGAGAGCTCTTCTCCTTCTTTTCCCTCTTAGACAAGAGCACTTTTTTTTCTGACAGCAATACTTTGTCCATTAAAGTTGCATCAGTCATGTTACATCAGCTGCAAATCGACTTGCAAATGATCCAGTAGATATTGAACGCACCGACTATGGCTATTCGAGTGTTATTGCCAATACAAAGCAATACAGAAGTATTATACTGTAGATCTTGGATAACTAAACAAGACTGGGTGTCAGATTTTGGGAGGCAAGACACTCTTCAAAATCATAGTGGTTTGGCAGATACAGTTAACAAAAAAGAATGCGTCAACCAGTGTGTCATACTCACAACTTTAATTGCAATATGTCAAAAACTGTGGAGGACTGATCCTGACAGATTAAGAAATAAATAAATGCTCAATAAATAAATAAGCATCTGATTAAATGTACAAAAAATAAAGTAAATAAATAAATGTGGGCAGTAATTAAATTATAAAATGAGGCGTAAATATATATATATATCTTTTAATTATCTTCTTTATTTATTCACCTTTATAATAATTACCTTATGGTAAATTCAGTTTTAACGGAGCAGAGTGAGCTAACGGGCAGGGTTAGAGACTATATTCTGTCAAAGTGTTGCAGTCAGAAAGTCTTATTTGAAGAGAGGCTATCAAATCTCAACAGTAAGCGATACGAGCACCACATATAACATACTTTATCAAATTACGTCGGACTTTGTGAAATTAGCACAAAGATACACAACACAACGTATATGAAAATAGGATTAATTGGATTATATTCACAGGAAGCGTAAAACATGTTACATGTGTCCATTAAAAGTGAAAAAAACATAAAACAAAAAATGTTAGGGAATTTACTTTATTCTTTCATTTTGGTTTTCTGGCAAAACATTAAATAAATACTGATGATGACTAGTCTATCACATTTGAGTTCATGGTAACTTTGACTACATAAAGATTACGTGTCAAAGTAACATCCACATGAAAATAGCAGAACCCCATGTTCGCAGTAGCACATTGCCCAAAGCATCACACTGCCTCCGCTGGCTTGCCTTCTTCCCATACTGCATCCTGGTCCCATGTGTTCCCCAGGTAAGCCACAGACAAGGTCACCATGGGCAAACTGGTCTGTGTCTATGTGGCCATATATTACACACTGTGATGCACTGTGTGTTCTGCCAGCCTTCGCTCCCCACGTCCATCAATGACCCTGTCGCTGGTTCACTGCTTTTCCTTCCTTGGACCACTTTTGGTGGGAGCACTGCAGACAGAATCACCCCACAAGCGCTGCCAATTTGGAGATGCTCTGAACCAGCTGTCTAGCCATCACAATATGGCCTTTTTCAAAGTCGCTCAAATCCTTATGAGATAAGGTAATAATGGTAACGAGATAATCAGTGTTATTCACTTCACCTGTCAGTGGTCATGTTAAGGCTGAGTATACAGGGATTAAATGTGGCATGGCATAATAATGAAGGTGATGTCAGTATGGTTTGATCCAAAACAACATTCTAATTAGGAGCGGTCAATGTCAGGGGAAGGATCCACTGTCTCGGCTATACCTGCTGTGCTAAGCCATACAGAAGGTACAACAACTAGTCTCTAGATACACTCAAATGAACAAAATGAACGTCTTTAACAACTGACACATTTAACTATGCGGCACTGCTCACAATCAACAATGCAGCCACACACCGTCTGTTTATTTAACATGAAGCACACTTTGTAGCAGCTTTCATTTATTTCGTCAAGTCTTTCGTTATTAAACATTTTAATAAGAACAATCATATTGACCTAAATAAACTCTTTTTTGTCTTCATAAGTAAGGACAGGAAACAAAACATTTTATGTGCGCGTAATTGTCATTTTGAGAAATAATTATCTTCAATGTCTGCCCTATGGTGATTTACTTTTGCAGTACTTCTAAAATGTGTAAATCATTAACATGTTGAATTAAAGGGCAAGAACATGGTAATGACAGGAGTCATACATTCATTACAGGATTACATAACCACCAATACCCGTCAAGGCATTGACATGTCTAAATCAAGATGAAAATGTCAGGATGTGTGTTATAAGTTGTAGTTCAGTATCTGTACATTGATCTCAAAGTGACATTTTATTGGCAGTAGAAGGTGAGGACGTTTTCCTGGTTTCCTCTGACCATCAGGACTGGAGGTCTCAGATCACGTGACAAGAAATCCAGCCACCCCAGGTAGAGAGTACTGGGACACACTCCTCTCCTCCCCACCGGCATGGTGCTGTCAGGAAACATACAGAGTCACAGCAAAGACGGTTTAAAGGGGTGAACAGTTTGTGTTCGACTGCTAATAATGAGTTCAAAACATCCAAGTGATTGGTTTTAAAGGCAAAGTGATTGTATGCTGTCAGGTTTAAATAAAACATGACCAGCCAAGAATCAAGAGCCATTCACTCAGAGTGCAGTGGCGCAGTTGGCGTGCCATACCATACTTGGTCACTCCTTTTACTCTGCGTTGTCTACCTTCTAATAAAAGACCACACCCGTGACTTTAAATGAAGAACTACTGTACTCACATAACAATCAGGGCAGCTTCTCTGGAGTAATCCTGCAGAACCTCATTTAGACGGATCTGGCGGAGAGACTAAATCACACAGAACGTTTGCAATTTCCGTCGAGGAACACAGAGGAGAAAAAGTTTTGGATTGATAATTCTATATGTGCTGTATCCAAATGTGTGTGATTGGATGTCGGTGTGTGTGTGTGTTTCTTGCGTGTGTGTGTCAGACCTTGGCCTTGTTCCTCTCTAAGTCCTGGTCAGTGATCATCCACGGCTCCTCCTGCTGTCCTGGTGGCCCCGAATCAGAGTCCTGTTTGGGGTTTGTATCAAGCCTGAAGTGACCCACCATATTCTCAAACTGATGAACACTGGAGCACGCAGAGACACACATGGATCATTGTTAACTGCATAAAGTAAATCAAGTATGGAGGAATTCATTCCTTTTCACTGTGAAGATTGTTTTTTCCACTTTATCTGGAAACCTTGTTGAGGCTCTGTTATTGACAGCAGCACACTTGGGCCCATTTCCATTAAAGCTGACGTGAATGAACAGTTAGTAATATTTTGTGAAGCACATTTAGGATGTGAGCCATCAATTCAATTCAGCAGCAATTATGAGACAGACATGGAAGCTTGGTTTAAAACACAACACAGCAACAATTTCAGGGTTTTAGGAAATTCATTTCAGCAATAGCAATGACTTCTATGGGTGTAGCAGTGGCTTAGTCAACATCATGGGAGGCCTATGCTCTCCAAGTAGCATTCTAAATGCATAAAGTATAAATCACGTGCATTTCCAGATTAACCTGCTAGTGGGCCCTGGGGCCAAAATGAGTAATGGGCCCCTTTTAATCCCCCCTTAACTCTTGCACATTCCCCAGTAATTTAGGAATAAGCATCTTCTAAGCACAAAACTGAAATAGTGAAGGTTAAAACAAGATCTGAGGCAGGGAATCTTTTCATCTCAGGGTCTCAAGATCAGGTAATGAAGCAGGCCCCTTATCATGTCAGCTGATACTGCGCTTTAGCAGTGCACAGAACAGTTCTACAGGCCCATGGCATTCTGGGGATTTGCCCAATTGGTAAGCGCAGCTCAACCTGGATCACATGTGGAACTGTACAATGACAGATCCGTTGTTTGCCCTGTGCTTCATTCTTATAAACCAGCTCTGGCAGCCTTACTTTCCAGGCTGTGGGTTCTGGTAGATGTCAGGAAGGACTTCAACGTCTTCGAAACCAAGACGGAACTTCCTGATCAGTGCCAACACCCTGGAAAGAGATTTTAAATCTGTAGTGTACAAGTTTTCAAAAATGCTTGCAGAATCTCTTACATACTACTAGATAGACATTTTGACTTGTCTAAGCAGAAAAAGCTGTTAAAGCAATTGTTAATTAACATGTAAGAAATTTTTCAGATAAAATGTCAAAAGATCTTTGATTACTGGGTACTTTGTTGATCTCCATAAGTATTTCTGCATTACCTTTTAATTTAATTTAATTGACTTTTATTCTGACACCTTTTTGTCAAATGTACAGAAGTAAGGTATATAGGTAATGTATAAACACCCTGCACTACTCTGAATGATAGAGAAGTAATCCGAGTGCTTACTCCTCTCTCTGTTCTTCCTTCTTGTCTATATCTCCTCCCACAAACACTCGGACCTTGCATCTACCCCAGCGCTTCCTCCGAGTCAGCAGGTAGGGCAGCAGCAGGGTCAGACCTGGTAAACCACAAACACGTGCACACACACTGATAAGGAATTCTTTGCTAATATTCTTGACAAAAGAAGGTGATAGATGGATAGAGAGATGATCAAACCTCCGTCATCAGACAGCCAGTATACATCGATGGTCTTCTTTCCTTGTTTTTTCTGGAACGCTGTACTAGGCTGGGGCTCTGGTTCAATGGAGACAGTAGCTGCAAGCAATTGTGTATACACAGAAAATTGTTTTGTTTTGTTTTTTCACAATTTAAAGACATCAATTTATAGGATTTCGGGGCATTTAAAGGTTCTGTGTGTAGGTTTTAGTGACATCTAGTGGCAAGGCTTACGAATTGCTCAGCCACCGCACACCCCTCCCATTGCAAGTGCACAGGAGAAGCCGACACGCGCTCTCAATCCTTGTGCTAAAAAATACGTTTGGTCCTCTATGTGTCTAAATTTCACATCTCTTGTTACTACTAACAAACCAGACAACTACTACTACTACCTCTTCTTTTGATTTTTCTTTGTTATGTATTCAACATAGAGATGAAACACACTCTGTAGAGCCGTTTGACCGTTTGGGCTACTGTAGAAACATGGTGGCGCAACATGCCGACTTTAATGTAAGAGGACCTGCGGTGTATGTAGATGGAAGCTACTCATTCTAAGGTAATAAAAGCATAACAGTTCACTATGTAAGGTCTTTATACACCACCAAAAACATAGTTATGGATATTTTATTGGTGTCAATAGTAAATGTTACACACTGGACCTTTAAGTTCAAAATTATTAAACATTAAAATTTCAGGGACATTTACACCTTTCTTTTTTCCAGATGCAAGGGCAACTCAGGCTACGTTTACTCAAGAGTTGTTGTTAATTGCCATTGAATTCTAATGATATGATCATGCATATACATACATGTAGTGCTTGTTTTAATGCGTGGAGGGGCAGAAATGGTGTTTATGCTCTCTGGTCCTTCCTCAAAGCCTGGATTAACTGAAATAAAAACAGAGGAATTTGCCATGCATATGGATTCACATGTAGACAGTCACTGAAATGATGATGGATGAATGTGGACAGCTCTTCCCACCATGCCCCCTTAAACTCCAAACTGACTTGGATAGCGTAGCTGCAGCGGCAGTCAGAGCTCATTGATGGTCTAAATTAATTTACTCTCAGGGTACTCTACTCTAATTTGAAACTAGGCTCTCACCGTGTGATTGAGATGGACGGGAGACATCCAGGCCCTCCCTTATTCTCAGCACGCACACGCCGTACTGTAGGTCAAATGCATCACTGAAACACACATTGTTGTAATGTTGAATTTTACCACTGGACAGCTTTGTTGGAATCAATGTGATTATCAGTGTTTATATCAATGCTTCAAAAGTACACACACACACACACACACACACACACACACACACACACACACAGGTTGAGATTTATTAGTCCTCACTGTACTCACTGCAGTATTCCTATGTAGTTGTGTGCAGCCTGAGGTGTGTCACTGCGCCAGTCTTTCTTGAAACCCATCAGCAGAACATTTGGCCTAATACGACCCAAACCTGCCCCCTGGTGGACAGTCAAAAACATGAGGAGAAGAAGAGAGGAGTTGGCTTTGTCTCACAACGCAACTTCCTCGGGATCTCTTTGAGATATCAGGCTTCACTCTGATCTCACATAGCTGGTTACCATCTGGCTCTGTTACCTCTGCCTTTATCTGTCCAAATATGAACTTGAACTTTGAGACTGAGTGGTCTTTACTGCATGCATTTCCAGCTGTCTCTCTACTGAACTGTACTGATGCCACTCTGCGCTGATGTACTATGCACTTTACATGAATGCAGCAGTTTCACTTGTGACAGCTGATTGGTCAGGAGGTGGTTCTTTCATTTGTTTTGATCTGTAATCCTGAACAAAACCTGCTCCTTGTTAGTTTAGCCTTGTTACCACGACAACTGAACTCAGCATGAACATGAGCTGTCTTTCTGAGACTGAAAAGCCGGGGTTAAACCCGAAGTTAGCTGGCTTTGTGAGACAGGCCCCAACAAAGTTCAGTTGGTGGAGACAGCTCAATAGAAAAGAATAGGTGAGGTGTATTCTGACCTGCAGCAGCATGTTAACTCCTGATCGTAGCTCTGTAGCCACCACCCCTCCGTAGAATGACCTGATCTTCCGTTGGTTCAACCAGCTAACATGGTTGTTGTTGCTTGACTTTTCCACTGCTGATGGGGAAGGACCAGCCTGACAGATACAGGGTCAAATCGATATTGATTTCAGTCCACAACTGAAAATGACAGCTGATACACGTCAGTTTCTTCTTTGTTCTCAAAAATCAAGCCAATCACGTTATCTTCACTGGGTGATGTGTATGCCTATTGCGTTGTACTCACAGAGACCACATTGGCACACATCATGAGACTGAGATTCTTTGTGAAACAGGAGACGAGATCCACCAGAGCTGGACGACTGCTGGGAGGACCCGTTAGCACCAAACACTGGGGTCTGAAACGTGGGCAAAACCAGAGTGTTGAGAAGCTTAATCCAAAGGTCTTGCAGACATTTGCAATTTCTTAAAGATCAATAAAGGCGTCTATGCCTTTATTGATCTTTAAGAAAATGCATTGTTTCTATGACCCTTTCATTGTTTTCACTATGGACATTAAATTAGGACATCAAGCTGACTTTTGAGTAACATGACACCATAGACGCTTTTCAAGTTACTTGAAACTAGCTAGCTAAAAGAAGTTCTTTTTATGATGAAAGCCTTTCAAATCCTCTCCAAAGCATACTGCTACGGAACTGGTTTGCTGTTTGTTGATTCTCTGCATATTTGTTCATACTGTATGCATGTGAATATGAAGAGAAAAATCTTAGTAAGATTAATTATCTTAATTGAAGGCAAAACTTCTTTTTTTGTCTGACAAGATATTTCTTCTTACCAGATGGCTTTTATGTTAGAGTATTTCACTTGTTTCAAGTTTTTTTGTTTGGCCTTAAGTAGCAAGTGAAATATTCTTGTTCTGTTGGCAGATAATTTAGCTTATTTTAAGTAATAATTCCCCCATTTTAATGCTTTTTCCCCTTGTTTTTGAGAGCTACGTTTTTGCAGTGTACAGTTCTTCTCATATAACTCCCTGCAACAAAACAAATAAGTTTTTTGTTGTCCAAAAAAGTCAAACTATTCCTTTAGGAGTGAGCACACAATCTGCACCAACCACAGGAAGTGATCCCCAAAAGACTTTATGAGGAGAATGAATTGGACAAATGCATAATAGGCCATTACTTCATTATATGCACATTTTGGAAAAGATAGTTCTTAAATTGAGCCATCATGCTCAGCTTAAGTACACTAACTAACTGACTAACCCACTTCCAAATACAAAAAAGCAATGAAATAAACATTTCCCCTATACTTTTTAACCAGAGAAGACAAACTATAGATGTGTGTTACATCCTGTCACTGACCTGTAGTTCTTGACATGGTCCTCCACCATGTTGAGGCCTACACACTGGTTCAGAGCAATGTTGTAGGAGCTCGCTTGCACTGAGGAGCCCCAGTTCACGGCTAACCGCAGAGGAGGGCAGCAGAGTTAGAATGGAAGACATTTGTTTGGTGTGTGATCCTACAGTGTTTGTGGTTTGTCTGACAGAATGTGGGTTGAGTTTACCAGGCCTCTTGTAGAGTGTGTATCCCAAAAGGATGAGGACGACACCAAAGGCAATGAGTGCTGCCCACCACGTCAGCAGGAACATGATAACCACACAAACCACAGAGCCCAGCAACGACAGCCACTTACTGTAGAACTTGAAGGATGGGCGCCAACCTGTAGACACACAGACAAATGTCTGCACTCTGCCACTTTCAACCAGGTATTTTGCTTTCTCATAACAGCTTTTTCTGTCTTAATGTTAATTCATCCATGCATCTGTTCATGCATTTATCTATCTGTCTATGAATCCCATCTATCCATTTATCCCATCTGCCCATTAAAGCAAAATGTGTTGTTTCTAAGTTTTCTACCTGGTGAGTTGGTGATTGAGGCATGGAAGCAGCTGAAGTTGATCAGAGTGTAGGAGCAGAGGAAGAAGTTGGAGATGATGGGAGCAATGGTGTTCAACTCAGCTGGTGGAGAGAAAAGACAGAACAGAGTAGACACAATCAAAGAAAACCGTGGCTCACATTTGTTTTTAAAGTTATAATCCCTAGGATTTTCATGAAGTGAAACCCAGTGAACCCCTCTAAAAGAGAAAATAATAAAACAAAGACGGTTAGCTCCATGGTATAATACTGAAACTCGCAAATTAAAGCAAATATCGTGGAAACTTTAGAGGAATTGGCGTTCCACCAAACTTGAAAATTCTCGTTTAATTTGGCAAAACTTATAGGAAGGCCCTCCGTAATGCCAGAGCAGCGTACTACTCGTCATTAATAGAGGAAAATAGGAACAACCCCAAGTTTCTTTTCAGCACTGTAGCCAGGCTGACAGAGAGTCACAACTTTATTCAAGTATTCCCATAGCTCTCAGTAGTTCCGACTTCATGAGCTTCTTTAATGATAAAATTCTAACTATTAGAAACAAAATTCACCAAGACCTGCCCTCAGCTGGCACAGACTTCCCGCTAAACTCAGGAACCTTAGAAACAGCTGTAGAACCGGATATATGTTTAGACTGCTTTTGCTTCCCTCAACCTTTACTCACTAACTTCAATAATTTCTTCATCTAAACCATCAACCTGCCTCTTAGACCCCATCCCGACTAGGTTGCTTAAAGAAGTTTTACCCTTAGTCAGCACCTCTATACTAGATATGATCAATCTATCTTTATCAACAGGCTATGTACCACAGTACTTTAAAGTAGCTGTAATTAAACCTCTTCTGAAAAAGCCCAAACTTGATCCGGATGTTTTAGCCAACTATAGACCTATATCTAACCTTCCATTTCTCTCTAAGGTCCTGGAGAAAGCAGTTGCTAAACAGCTGTGTGACTTTCTACAGAGCAATAGTTTATTTGAGGATTTTCAGTCAGGATTTAGAGCTCATCATAGCACAGAGACAGCACTGGTGAAAATTACTAATGACCTCCTTATTGCATCTGACAAAGGACTTGTCTCTGTACTGGTTTTATTAGATCTTAGTGCTGCATGTGATACCATTGACCATCAGATCCTATTGCAGAGACTGGAATATTTCATTGGCATTAAAGGAACCGCTCTAAGCTGGTTTAAGTCCTACTTATCAGATCGATTTCAGTTTGTACATGTTAACGATGAGTCCTCCATGCACGCCAAAGTTA